>NC_069102.1:2174132-2339183 GCF_947172395.1 Bicyclus anynana
AAAGTTGCTTTGATTTCAGAGTGTTACATAATATGTAATACAAGTTAAATACGAGTATTTCGTTAGGTTTGTAGGTGTCCTTTTGTCGGTTTTTAGCTGAGATTTTATATTTTTCAGTCTTTCTCCAGGCGGACCCTCATGACTGAGGATCGTGACCACCTCGGCGAGTATCTTTCGTTAGACAATGCTCCTCTATCGAGTAGGGTCGCTGGCCATTTGGAAGACACCGTAAAAGGTGTGGGCCCCTGTTTCCTTGAGAAGATCCGACCATTAGGCTGGAGATTTACACGAGGTAAATCTTCGTTCGTAAAAGGACGTTTGCCTTCTACATTTCCCACAACGAAAGAAAGCGAAAGTGTCTAACACAGAGGTTCTTGCCAGAGTGCAGAAGAAGACTGAGCTTGTTGTTTTAACAAGCTCAGTCAAGCATCAAGCAGCGGAAGATGTCGTATCTAGGGCATATTTTGCGACACGATAGATACCGTTTGCTTCAAATCATCAAGATGGGCAAGATTGCAGGCAAAAGAGGAGTAGGAAGAAGAAAGAAGTCCTGGCTACGAAACACAAGGGAGTGGACTGGCATAAAGACAGTCGAAGAACTTTTCCGCTTAGCCATGGACAAGGAAAAGTTTAGAAACCTGACCGCCGACCTTCAGTAATCGAGAGACACCCTAAGAAGAAGAAGAATTTCCCACCACAATAATTTTAGCGCGAACCTATCCAACATAATAAAATGTAGACCTAACTAGGTAGGCTCAGTTTTATAACACAGACGCATAATCGATACGCTCTGACCCTCGGTCAATTACTCTCGCCTCGCACGTCGCAAACACACGCCAATTTGTTTCCCCCGCATTATGAGTGTGATTCATATAAGCAGGTTAGATGAGTGTTATTAATTTGCACACTATGGGGAGCAGTCACACTATTACGTTACGCTATACACTCAATTAAGTTTTTACTACGCTGACGCTACCTACATTTTTATATACATACAATATCATCATCATATCAGCCGATGGACGTCCACTGCAGGACATAGAACTTTTGTAGGGACTTCCAAACATCACGATCGATGAGCCGCCTGCATCCAGCGAATACCTGCGACTCGTTTAGTGTCGTCAATCCACCTGGTCGACCAACACTGCACTTCCTAGTGCGAGGTCGCCATTCCAGTACCTTGGGATCCCCAACGTCCATCGGCTCTTCGAACTTTAAGCCCCGCCTATTGCCACTTCAGCTTTCCGACGCGTTGAGCTTTGTCTTCTGCGGATCTCCTCATTTCTGATACGATCAAGAAGAGATACTCCGAGCATAGCTCGTTTCATCGCCCGCTGTGTGACTCTGAGCCTTCTTATGAGGCCCATAGTTAGCGACCAAGTCTCGGAACGGATAGGTCATCACTGGCAACACGCACTGTTATATAAAGAATATTTGTCATATATTTTTTTTAATAAGATCAATATTCCCGTTCCCCTCCAACTAGTCGGGAAAGACTGTGCTAAGAGTGGGTACGACAATAGACCAACGGGGCAGGGATCGAACCACCACCCCTCGGTGATGAGTCCGAACGCTCTTAGCATTAAGCTATTGAGGCTTTATAAATTCCTACTTTTCTTATTTTATTCATCCTCGCTATGGTATCTAAATTACCGATATACCAAACGATCTCACTCAGCCTATATACCTCAAAGATTCACTTAATTATTATGAACTGGTATTATAAGGAAATTATTTAGATCTTGAATTTAATCAATTAAGGATAGTCATTAAAGAGAAACACGTTACAACACCTATTCGTAAACAATTTTTTTTATTTAAAAATGCTAATTTGCTCGCTACAGGATCTCGAATTACCATAAGAACAAAAAGGATCCAAAGCCTAAGGCGTTCAAATAAAAGAGGACGCGTTAAAATCCAGTTTTCTATACATAACTCTGAGCATACAAATCGTGAAAGTGGTTTCTGTTGAATCAAACTAAATTGAATCTTATTACTTTAAATTTAGAACTGAGTTTTGTGTTAGTTGTATTTAGAAATGTATTTCTATTGATATAGTAATATCATATTCAGAGATGTTCAATAAATAGGATTCTGTTTAGATAAGCTAAAGGATCAGCTTTGGTGTTACATATTTGATGTGCGAGTGCACATTTCTTTGGTCTAGGCTCCTTTATATATGTCACCGTAAAATTGTAAAATACGTTTGTTTATAATCTCACTCGCGATATTGTAATCTGTCGATATATTGTGAACTGAACATAGTGATTACAATTTAACGTGTTATTTATCGGTATACTATAATCTATCGAAGTGAAACCGTTAAATTATCAATCAGGATGAATTTACCATAGAGTTACAAAACTATTACAGCGGGCATAATAAAAATAGTGAAAAATTGCAATGGGCAAATCAAAAAAAAAAGAAAAAGAAAGAAAATCGGAGGGGTGGCCAGTGCATTTCTTAATTTTTTTAAACACTTAATTTTAAACACTGTTCTTCCATTAGTAACCGTACGTACCTACTCCTAACACACTTTAGGGACTACATGAAGAGGAACAGCAAGTAGTCAAAGTAGTAGGGGATTGAACCACCACCCCTCAGTGAAGAGTCTGCTTGCTCTACCGTTGAGCTATTAAGGATCTCAATTAGGATGTCATGATGATTTATATTATCATGGTAACAATGCTAATTGTTAATCATTGAACTATTTCTTTTACAGGTGGCTTAACATCATTCTCCCCCATGATAAACAATGCGGTGCACGTGATAATGTACAGTTACTACCTCATGTCTTCAGAGGGAAGCCCCGCAGTTAAAGCTGTTCTTATTAAATATAAGAAATGGCTAACAATTATCCAGATGGTACGTATTCATACAGATGTTTATTATACTACTAGCGGAACCAGTCAAGCTTCGCTTTGACTTATGTGCGCTTATTCCCTAACTACCCTACAAATGCTCAATACAAACTTTCAACCCCCATTTTAGGAAGTGGGGGGGGGGTTTGGAAGTTAGAAAAAGACAAAAGTAGCCTACGTCAATTTCTCCTTTCAACTATCTCCACTTAAAAAATCACATCAATTGTTTTGCTGTGAAATACAAAGAAACAAACAGACAGACATACACACACACTTTCATTTATAATATTAGTATGGATTTCTTAAGTATCAAAATTGTCAGACATCAGTTATCAACAGTGTGAAATGACTAAAAATTTAAAACCTCATTTTTAACTTATATGTTGGTGAACAGTAAACATTGAGTAGGATTGCAGTACAATGTTTTAGTAATTTTTTTTTTTTTTGTTCTGTTTATCTCATGCAATCAGTCGGCAGACTATGAGCAGAGCTGTTGTACAAAAATTTATTTAACTTGTTCATAATTTATTAGTGGTACTTCTGAAGGTTCTAATACAACTATTTTCCTTAACAGATCCAATTTACAGTGATGTTACTACACAGCGCTCAAGTATTTCTGCCGAGCTGTCCAGCGCCTCTTGGCATCACAGTAATCTACTTCCCCAATGTCATATTCATTTACTACATGTTTTACGACTTCTTCCGGCAAAATTATATAAATAATAAATGTAATAAAACAAATTTCAAACAAAATGGAGTTAAATCTAAAGATTAAAATAAGTCTATTTGTTGCAAGGAGTTTTGATTTCACACTTTAGTCATCATTACAACCCATATTCGGCTCACTCTTGAGCAAGGGTCTTCTCTCAGAATAAGAGGGGTTAGGCTAATAGTAAACTATGCTAGCTCAATGTGGATTGGCAGGCTTCACATGTAGAGAATTAAGAAAATTCTCAGGTATGCAGGTTTCTTTAGGATGCATTAGTTAGTACCTTAATAAGGTAAGGCGAGCTTGGTAAGTTTATTGGAATGTGTAGGTAACATAATCATCAAACATTTTCACAGGGAAGTTAGTCTTCAAATTTGCATTAATCAATACCACCTTATCACCATTTCTAGTGTTGTGGTAGCAAAAGAATTAAGAAGCAGTGAAATTGCCGGATGGCAATTTACTTATATCTAAAAAGTCTTGATAATTCTACTTTAATAATGAAATCATAACTTTATCAACTTCAAAACAGCAGACATATATGAATATCTCGAAATGCCGACAGTCAAGGAAGAAATAACAAAAAATGCCATTAAACACAAAAGCAGACTGCAAGAACACACAAACAGTCTTGCTAATAACACCTTGTAAGACGAAAAGGCTAAAGCGATCCACTGTGGAGAAATTATGTAGTGGACAGTTATTTTCAAAAAAAGGACCACAACACGTCATCTTTCATTTGTTCCCAACAGGGACAGGCAAAGATCATTTACCATACAGTCTGAGTTTTATGATTTTATGATATGATATGATTTTTTGAAGATTGGGTTGGAATGATTGGGTTGTTTGTTCATTTTCTTGTTTGTTGGTAACAGTAAAACATAATGTAGCTGTAATTGTTACTTCACCACTTTGGTACACTTTTGTGACTCAGCTCTCTAAAAGAGAATAAAAAGAAAGAAGTGCACACTTACTATCAGCTAACACTTAGACTAAAAATCATTTCAGTGTCAAATAACACAGACCTTTTGTGGAATAGTAATACTAACTACTCAATGAACCTGTGTCCAATGGCACTTTCTGACAAAAAGAGTCTTTTAACAATCAAAGGACCTCCTTCTTCCAAGAAATTCTTTACTGGATAATAAATCACTTGTTCAATCAAAAACTGCAGTAAGCAAAAAGTTTAGAGTACTTAAGCACTGTAAAACATACTAGCTTTTTAGTTTAAAGCAAAAAAACATTTTACACTTTTAAACAAAAATATACTTAGGACAAGAAACCAAGTGTTTGTTTAAGACCACTATAATAACTTAATGCATAGAGATCACCATTTTTTACAGTAGTTTAATCAGATAAATAGTGTTTAATTTATTTAGTTGTTCTTACAAATCTTCAAGTGTTCAAAATAAACAATTATAATAACGTAGGTAACCTCAAAGTTTTGCACAGTTGCTATTTTCTCATTAAGTTTTAAGCCTCGCACAAACGTTTCTTTTAATGCTGTGTAAACATTAATTGTATTCAAAAGGTCGTAATTTCAAAACAAATATTTATAGAAGAGAAAAAATATTCGAACGTCACTCACAGTATAATAGGAAAGGAGGCCAGCGTTTTCATCCAGCACGAACCAGCGGTACTGCCAGCCTTTCATCACATTTGTCCATTTACTCAAAGATCCTTCCATCATGGTTACAAAACTCAAAAACAATTTAAAAACACATCAAAAATAAAGACAGAAAAAATTACACTGCGGCAAATACGTTCCACCGTAAATAATCCATACGTTTGACGTTAATTTCTGTGTTACCCCTTTGTAACTTTATTGACATCAATGTTTTGTGTTGCAAATATAAAAAAATACATTATTTGTGTAACATTATATTCTTGTTAATATAAAAGTAGCCTCTAATTTTATTAATCTTAAATTTATTACTCTAACTTTGAAAAATATATTAATGCAACCGTTAGAATGATATTCACAACAATATATTCTTTGTTCACAACTATCAACCACTCCTTAGTTTTCTCCTGCCCTGATAGATGGCGCTATAATAAACGCTAGCTGCTACCGTTATCATCAATAAATTATTTTATTTTTTAATCTTTTAATTTATCTAGATGGGCCGCTATTATTAATTTCTAACGCTCCGCCCTGGATTCATAAGAGAGCTATGTACTGTGGGTAAGTGTCTGATCTCTTAATAGTTTCATTTATCCTAACTAATATTGTAAGTAAGGCGAATGTGTTTGTTTGTTACGCTTTCTCGCTAAACCACTGAACCGATTTTTAAAATTATTTCATCAATGTTAAGCTACATAGGCAGTAACACAGTATCTCCGTATTCCCATGAGAAGCGGAACTAAGGTGGTGAATCCACGGAGTAGGACGTAGGTATGCATATAGTATCATAGTATGCACTTGAAGCTAAGTTAAATCCACAAGGTAAGGAAAGTGCACGATGTGTTTGGTTCTTGATGTTTTAATGTGATTTCAATTAAAATAACACACAAAGGTCTTATATTAAATTCTTTATATTTTACAACCCGATCATCACTTTCATCATAATTATTAACAACTAAATATACAACATCAAGTCCTTTTTAATTTAGTAATACTACAGCTAAACTATTTACAATGTTAAAGAGCCAAAGGCGGTATGTCAATGTCTTCTAAAGGATCTACCCCGCTTTGTTTTACTATACCCTGATGATATTAATACTCCCTTATTGTTTTCTTTATCTAATTTAGCTCCAGATAGATCTACAAATAATGGCACATTGTCTGATCCCTCTGAGATGACATCATCCTTGTTAAAGTTTTCTGGTGTGCCTTCCCCTTCGATTGCTAGTGCTTCAATGTCTTTGCTTAGCGAATTATTTTCTGCTGCTTCAACGAATGCGTTAGATAAATCCCCATTGAGCTTGCTTACGTTGCCTGTTGCGATGTCGTACATGAAAATTTCTCTTTCTTCTGGTTTCTCTTCATTTCTGCGAAATAAAATATTAGTAAGTTTTAATAGAACTTTAAAGTTTTAGGTTAAACAGTTGGAAATGAACAAAACAAAGTTTTAGTTAATTGAATTACATTAAAACATCAACTTTAAAATGGATAACTAAGATTTATATATAATATAATTAATTTCTTGGTTTAATTATAGATAGAAAAACGTTTAAGCTTACCCAGTGACCAAAAGAATGACAGATTGTTCATCGGTTGCTGTTTTCTTTTCCATATCGAGCCATTTTTCAAAGTTGTCTTTTGTTGGCATCTTCAAAAGAGTATTAAGAGTTTCGCCGGCAACAAATTTAATACCTCTTAAACTATCAGATGCCGAACGTTCAGCTCTTGGGTGTTCACCTTCCAAAGTTTCCGTTTGAACTGGAGCTAAGACCACAACAGATGTTATTTTTCTGCCTTTTAGTACGTCAGGTAAGGGAAATTGATTTCCTCTGACTTTGAGAGGTAGGTATCTGTTATATTTTTTATCATTCAAAGCCACAGGGTCAACTTGTGTGGCATCTTCTTTTACGTAATCGTTAGCAATTTGTTGACCTTCAGCAGTTTTTGGGTCAAAATGCACAACTTTCATTTCTACAGCCTGAGTTTGAGGAGGTGCTACAATGCTTGGCAAATTCTCCGATGCAGCGATTTCTTGGTCATCTTCGTCGATATTTTCGTCTATTCTAGATTCTATTTTATCACCACTAGGTTTGACGATTATAGGTCTGTTCTCACTGGCAGCTATTTGTTGACCGCCCCCAGCACTGAAAAAGTTTGCCAACTGGTCTGGAGGTAATGATTCGAGAGGAGTTTCGCCCACTTTGTCGTAATCAAGGACGCTTATATCAGCGTTGTCAAGAATACCAGAAGAGAGTAGCTGTTGTCGTAAGTCATCGGGAACTTCATCGGGCAGCTCAAAAGTGGGCTTCTTTTTCTGCTCTTTCTGAGGTTCAGGACTATTACTGACGGAGTTTACTGTAGATGATACATATTTTTGAGTCGTAGGTTTAATTTCTACTGTCCTAGAAGTAGATTGGTAGTATTCTGTAGGCGTCGAGCTGGTTACATAATTCTGCGCTGTTTGCAATCTAGTTCTTTCTTGTACATACTGATTATTTGCTGCAGCTTGATGTTGATTATATTGATTCAATCTTTGTTGGTATTCGTCTTGTTGCTGTTGCTGGTGTAGCTGTTGCTGCTGTTGTTGCTGTTGTTGTTGCTGCTGCTGCTGATGTTGTTGTTGCTGCTGCTGATGTTGTTGTTGCTGCTGCTGCTGATGCTGATGCTGCTGTTGCTGTTGATGAGCTAATTGTAGTTGTTGTTGCAAGCGTTGGATTTCCTCTTGTTGTTTTCTTACATTTTGTGCTAACTGTTGCCTAACTTGTTCTTGTTCAGCATCTATATATTGCGGCAGTGCTTGTTGTTCTACCGCACTTGCCGTCGGTGTTGGTTGGCTTATAATATTCAAACCACTATTATAACTGGGTTGTTCATTTGGTCCATTTACCGTTATATGCTGTTCATATCGTGGTATGGAGGCTACTAATTCCCCACCATTGGGTACAAATTGTTGAACATTTTGTTGATGGTCAAGATTAGATAATTCTTGGTTGTTACTCTGAGGTCTTTCTGATGGATTGTATTGTGGTCTACCAGTGGATAAGATCTGCGGATGGAAGTTCTGAGGATCATTCGAATTAGGTGATGGTTGGAAGCTAAATAATGGCGTGGAGGAAGGCTGTGGAAGAAACTGATTATGAGAAATTGGAGATGGTGTAGACGAAGGAGATGTTAAATATATGTTTTGGGAAGGAGTATCCTGTGCAGAGAGTTGAACTGAAGGTCTTAGCTGTGCCTGAGGACCTTGGTGGAAACTGACATGTTGTTGAGTGGGGTTTGGAAGAGGCTGGCGTTGAAAAGGAGGGCGGTTATCTTCAATATGCGGTGGAGATGGTTTCAAGTTAAAGAATGGAGACCTGCTCGGGGCAATTGAAAATGATGGTTTATTTTTATTGTTATCAAAGACTTGTGGTGGTCTTTGTTGAGGTAATTGTTGGTTAAAAGGAATTATTTGCTGAGGTCGGCTAAGCTCAGAGAAATGAGCTGGAGAAGGGCTTGGATTGGGTTTAGAATTAAGGTTGAAATTTTGAATTTGTCTGTTAGGCAACAATTGTTGTTTTGGAGGATCTACTTGATCAGTTGTTATTGTGTGATAATTTTCTTGCAAGTATTTTGCTTCGTCGAAATATTGTTGTTGAGGCCTTTGTGGCCCTGGATGAAAACTAACTCTAGGTGGACCATTGAAATGTGGCCTAGGACCAAATGATGGTGGATTATTTTGGCGAGAGTGGAATGAAGGAGGGTTATTTGGTCGTGGGAACGATGAGAAAATTGGTCCAATTGGTCCAGGGATTGTTGGAGCTACATTAGCAAAATGTTGGCTAGGATTAGGAGACACGTTTGAAAACGTAGGTCTTAGGGATATAGTAGGACCTAACGGTTGACGTGGTGCTTGCGCTCTAAAAGGTGTAACCGATGGCCCTTGTCTAGGTAATTGAGGTTCATGATTAAGTTGTGGCTGTTGTTGAAATTGTATGCGACTTTGTGCTTGTTGTACAGGTTGCTGATTATATACTTGCTGACTAGACTGACTAAAATGTTTTGTTTCTTGTTCGTATTGTGTTTTAGGTGACGCTGATCTTCCTGTTTGTACTTCAGTTGGCTGTGAATTAGGTAACGCAATTGCTGGTCTAGGAGCTGTCTCCTCTCTATCTTCGCCGTGATGATGCTCTTCTCGTCTGTGACTATAATGATGGTCATCGTTTCCAAATGTTATTTTAACATTGCTGTTACTATGATAGATTTCAGACTCTGGTTTAATAATAGCTCTCAACGTAGTCGTTTGTTGGGGTATGTAATGAGGTTGTGGAGTAACTGTCACATAATCTTCATGATGATCCTCGTCCTCGTTAGATGGCGGTGTGATAGCTGGTACAGGTTTTTCGTAGACTACTTTGTCTTTTGAGTGGGGGTCCTTACTGTATTTTACATAGAAAACGTGCACTGGTTCCTTTTTCTTTTTGAGTACTGGAGGTGGAGGCGGGGCTGGTAGAGATTCATTTGATTCTTTGATAATAATTTCTATTATAGGTTCAGGAGCTTCAATATAGTGAGGGTGTGAGTCTCCACTGTATAGTGGAGCAGTGGGTAGTGCTCCGTAAGGAGGTCCGTAGGATCCGTCAGGTCCATCATCGTGAATATTGAGTATTTTAGGTTGAGCGTAAATTTCGTTTTGGTTCACGGCATCTACTAGATTGTCATGGCTTGGATCGTATAGTGGATCTTTTTGGGAGTACTGCACTACGGGTTCCATTTGTACAGCGTATGGGGGTAATTTTCCTGCTCTTGGAGCAACATTTGAGATTCTTCGATTGCTGCTAATGGAGCGAAAATGTGCGACTCTAGAATGAGGCAGCACGAGTGAGTATTGAAGATTCTGAGGTGTCCTTATGTTGTCTAACTGTCGTTTCGGTTTCGTTTTCGTTGTCGAGTTCTTGGCGTATGTTGTGCTGAGCACAGCAAATGCTGTGACCTGAAACAACCATAAAGTTCATTTTAGATTTTTTTATAAGATCTGTGATAATATTGGCATTTATAACAGTAGGGAAAAAGTTTTTTAATTTTTAAATATGTTTTTATCACAAAGTTATAACTGTTTATTAATTAATTGCGTTGAAATAAAGTATGTACCGAGTCCTATCCAATAAGGTTATAACTTTATCCAGAACAAAAAAAGGGATTCGACGAAACATGTTTGTCTGCATTCTTAATGAAAATAAAAGTGAGTCTTCCTTGTACGTGATGGTATTTGGGAAGTCATTAAAGACCGACTTGAAACATGAAGTTTTATGATAACTGGCTGTTATTAAAGAGTATTTTAAAGGTACATTATTATTATTGCAGTAGTTAGTTGTGTTATTTTTAGTAAATTAAATTTATCTTTAAAAGTTATTTTATTACTTAGTTACGAGTACCTAATGTGACTACCTACCTACAATATCTTTCAATCTCAACATCATATGACGACCTCTCCTGTCATACCTTCTAGCTTTGTCATCTGATGATGATGAAACCGTAAGGTAGGAAGGATGAAACCGTCTATGCCGTTTAAAGTATTTTTGATTTTAAAATCAAAGTAATAAACCGATTTTCGTGAAAATTCTATGGGACAAATTTGTAAGTAGGTATCTACCCATTTGAAAAAAATATCTAATAATTTACAAATTGGTCAATAAATGACCAAGTAATGGTAACAAACATAACAAAACATAGGTACACGTTTCTTTTTTGAAGTCAGTCACAGTGTGTGAATGTACAGGGTGTAACTACTGCGTGGCGTGCGCATGATCCTTAAATTGGGGTAGGCATTATTCGTATACTACCTATAGATGGTACAAAATACAAGTTCGTAATAAATCCTTAGAGTAGGCAGTGGATTTTTGTATCTATGAAGGGCATGTACTTCAACTGTAAATGACAAATAAGTAACGTGAGTCCTTGTTATCATAACGAGCATTTCTTGCATCCTGTACTTATATGTTCTACGAATATTATGATAATTGAAATCCAGCAGGTGAAACTATTTATTTACACATTTGGACATTTCTCAGTTGACATTATGATTTTACGAAATACCTACGGACAATGCAGTTCTTATTGATTTGATGCTAATACTATTAGGTAGCTAACGTACGTCAAAGTTAGTAATTGACCGGCAAAACCTCTTAGTTAAAGCCAACGCACATTGCGATACGAGATTATCATGTCTATATAAAACAGAAGGTTGCAACACTTATTATCATCGTATGGTCAGATTGTTTTACCATTTTTTCATGTCATTGCAGCATGTTATAGGCTGAGGTAAGTGTGGTGATTGTCGGCTTGTAAATGCTAATTTATTTTGTAATGCACACATTGCTTCATTGTCAGCAAACTGTTGAAAGTAAAAGTAACTTCATATAGTTTTGTTACCATGCAATACTAAAGTAGAGTTGAGTAAATTGAATTGAATTGGAAAACAAAAACAACCTGTTTATTCTGTACGTATAATCTCTAAAGCCATAATAATAGTCAGAGTCTAAAGAGCAAGCTATATGCGCTTTATCTATGTTCTACGGGTAAGCACCATACCCGATATCATGATAGGTATTACCATAGATATAAGAAAAGCGTTAGCTTTTAGCGATGTCTGTTCTGTGGGTATTACCTATATTATTATTAGGGAACATACCCATACGACGTGACAAATTTTTCTCAACTTTTTACCTCTTACTGCTCATCTCGGTGACTGAAGTTTTTTTCCTAAAGATCGCCGCCCTATTTCATATTTTTTGCAAACAGAAAGTTAAAAGAATTAATCTAAGTCTTTATAAATATACGACGTTGCCTAAAAACGCTACACCCTGTGCGCTATAATTGACCTATAGCTCAAAAAAGCGTGACATTACCATAGAGGATATTACCTACTCGGCAAAAACCTAAAAATCCCTGTAATGTGGCATAGTATTATATTTTAACACGGGACGGAAAAACGGGTCCCATCTTCTGTTAGGGTCATCTCCTACCGGAGGTTAGCAATTAAACTTAATTCATTGCTGCCCGAAACAGTACTTAGGTATATTGAACCATTGGTTGGCGTAAGTTTTTTTTAAATTTTTTTTATTCTTTACAAGTTAGCCCTTGACTACAATCTCACCTGATGGTAAGTGATGATGCAGTCTAAGATGGAAGCGGGCTACCTTGTTAGGAGGAGGATGAAAATCCACACCCCTTTCGGTTTCTACACGGCATCGTACCGGAACGCTAAATCGCTTGGCGGTAGGTACGTCTTAGCCGGTAGGGTGGTAACTAGCCACGGCCGATGCCTCCGACCAGCCAGACCTGGACAAATTAAGAAAATCTCAATCTGCCCAGCCGGGGATCGAACCCAGGACCTCCGTCTTGTAAATCCACCGCGCATACCACTGCGCCACGGAGGCCGTCAACGTTCTTGAGTCAATATGTACTGTAGTAACTATAGATACCTTCCATTGTATCTTACCTACTACATATCTGTCTTCTTGGTTCAGTGGTTAGATTGTTCGGTTACCGATTTACAAGTACGTTTAGGGGTCAGGCGTGGGTGTGTGTTGTATCCGATCTCTAGTTAGGTACGAGCAGGTATAGGGTCAAGCGCAGCGTGGGTCAGGCCAACGTAAAACTTAATACTTATCAAAGCAATAACGCGTAGGTGACGTGGACCTTCACCTACTGTCCCGAAGAAAAAAAGTCGAATCAAAAATAGTTGCTTTTCTCGTGACTCATTATTAAGCCTTGAAATATAATATTTTCATAATTAAAAAACAAACAGAAATACATGACAAGTAAGCAAGGAAATATAGTATAAATAACCTAATTTCATGAGGACGAAGAGAAGTTGTGGTCGTAGTTAAATTTTTGTCACGCATCGTCCGTGTGTATTTCTTCCATTATGATAATTTATTCTCTGTATTACATCTCTGTGCCTCATCCGAGGTATCTCACAAAACCCAAAGCTGTGTCTAATCGCTCTTCGTCTCCGGTCGTGTCAGTGTACCGGCTTATCAGATTATCGATGAGACTTTGGCCTTTGGACTAACACTTTGTATAGGTACAATAACATTGAATTTACAATACGTAAGCCGTTATAACCCAGGACATGACCTCTGCCTTCCATTCGGTGAACGTAAATTCGAATACAGTCCGGCGCATGCACGTCCAACTTTTCAGATATGTGCATTTTAAGAAATTAAATATCTCGTGTCTCAAACGGTGAAGGAAAAACATCGCGAGGAAACCTGCATAGGTACCGGAGAAATGTAAAGTCAGCCAATCCGCATTGGTGGACTATTAGCCTAACCCCTTTTTTATTCTTTACAAGTTAGCCCTTGACTACAGTCTCAACTGATGGTAAGTGATGATGCTATCAAAGATGGAAGCGGGCTAACTTGTTAGGAAGAAGATGAAAATCCACTCCTCTTTCGGTGTCTACACGATATCGTACCAGACTCGAACAGTGAGCCGAATATGAGTTGTGATGCCGATAGTGAGCTGAAGATGAATGATGATGATAATTCAAAACCGCTTACGTATTTATAATATACTAATATTATAAATACGTAAGTTTGTCTGTTTATTTTAAGCCGAAACATCTGTACCTATCGATTTGGACATAGACGGTAAACACAATTTGTGGTCTAGGAACCTACTAATAATATTTTTGATGACAAAATGCTGTAAAAGTTAATTTACCAGCCGACGCCTCGCGGTTTCTCTTGCGAAGTTTCCGTGAGAATACAGAGATAAAATATAACCTATGACACTCACAAATAACGTAGCTTTCTAGTGGTAAAAGAATTTTCAGTATATCCAGAAATTACCTCTTTGTAATAGATATTAGGTAGTATAGACTCCAAGCCTGAAAGAGATTTATTGAGGTTTCTAATCACTCTTAACTTTGATTTATTATTAATTTAATAGTAGTCATTTAAGTATTAGATACAGAACACAGACAAGATCCAGTAAAACAACATGTTATCAAGGTGTATCGCTAGGCTAGGCCAGTAGAGCTGTAGCAGCAATTTTCCACAATTTCCCTGAGCCTTTTTCTCACGGTCAACGTATAAATTACGCATTGCGATCGTTTCAATACTTGTACCTCCACTTACATTATTATAATTTTATTCTGACGTAGATGTTATCCATACTATGAGTAATATTTTAAAGGAAAGATTGTGAGGTTGTAGGTTACCACAGAATATAATATTGACCTAACTCTGAATCTACTAACCCGTTTTTTAAAATTCTTTAAAAGTATAACCGATTTTTAAAGTTCTTTAAAAGTTTACTTATAGTGTTTTTCAGATAGAATGGGTACGGTGAATCACGGTAAACTTTCAAGAGTAAAACGAACTCTCACCCGTACCATTCTACATGCAACGAACTGTAGATATATCCGAGACGTTCCATTTTACATATACATACTTATTATACCTATCATTCGAATATCCATAAGTTTACATATATTATGTATTTAAGTATATCTATCCAATTATCACGTTACATAAGAAAGATGTAATCGAATTCATTAACTCATAGTAGTTCAGTTTATGTTAACAAGCGGAATATTTTCAAGACTTTGGAAAATTTTCAGATACCCCACTTTTTTGGGTGTGCAACGAAGATTTTATTGTCAATTCTGACCTACTCGTACAATAAAATGTAACTATTAAAATAAGCATAAATTGACTCAAAACTATAAAATCAAAATAAATTAAAACTAATACTTAAAAATACTTATCAAAACTTGCCGCCCTTGGTGCCCATTGGAGGTCCATGCTAGAGGCCTATGTCCAGCAGTAATAAGGTATTCGTAGACCAAATAGCGGGCGCTCACTAGTTCTTAATATTAATATGTTCACTACAGTCCATTCACTAAAATTAGGTGCGAAACAGTATTTTTCTTGTTTCATCATTATCACTTGCACATTTCGGATTATTTGTGTCACGGTAACGTGTCTTTGAAAGTCTACCTTTACCTGCAGATCGAGAATAATTTGGTAATACACAAGGACGCTTCAGTTGTTTTTATGACACACGAGTTTATCATATAAATATTTAATTAACACCTTGCAAGGCTGTGGTTTAAGCTATGTATACAAGATGTCCCATAATTAATGGATAAAACGCAAATAGTAGATACTCTACGTAATTACCTATACTTATTAATGAAAAAAGTCCTTAGGGTTACATATACTATATACGGTTTTTTTCTATTTTGAATCACTTTTTTCAGTACTGTAAGTACTGTTAGTACTGTAAGTACTGTACTGTAGCTGCAATTAAGATTTTAAAGATTAAATTACCGATGAATTATAATAATTTTTTTTAAAATAAAATCAATTTGACTAATTTATTATAGTTTCGCAATTTGACATAAACTTTATTTAAATATTTTATTATTTTCATTACTTTAGAATTATTTCATTATTGGTATAGTTGTGGTAAATTTCCTGTATGTCACTTTATTTTCAATCAAATTATCATGTAACATATATAAATAATTTGAACATTTATATTGTATTACTGGATTTAAAAATTTGCACGCCTAATTTGTGGCAAAACATGTTTGGCCCATTAATAATTGTGAATTGTATTCATTGTATCTGTTATAACCCATGTTTTAGCAAATAAATTATTATTATTATTATTATAAAAAACAGCTTTGAGTGCAATAATTATTTTTCTTTCATTAAGATGACGCGATTAAAAAAAAATGTATGTGACATAAGTGTACCGTTATTTTAAAAAAGATCTTATTGCTTTTAGTAATTTCAACAACTTTTAAATAAAGGCATTACTATATTAAAATAGTTTATAGTGCAAGAAAATATTTAATTATAATTTACGTATGTTTGTATTTGTATTATGCGTAAATAAAAATACATCTATCCCTTCCACGTAGCGTCTTGATCAAAGAAAGGGAAAGTGTCGTAAAAATCAAAATATTTAAATGTACGTAACTGCCTCATAATTCTTTAATATTAAAAGTGTATTTTTATAGCAGGCCTATATTTTTTTAACGATAGACACTTTGAAGAACTTTTAAAAATCTACATAATTGTTTATAATTCGCACACTTGTCCGTCTAATGGACACTAAGATGCAAAGATTACACAAAATGTGGGTCAACTTACAAAGAGGAAATGGAGATTATTTTCTGTTATTTCCTTTACGTATGTTACGTAATGTGAGAACGTGTCGTAACATTGAACATGCATACGACGTATCATCATATCATTAGAAAATATAATTGATGCGGGTCACAAAACATGATGACGTAATAACTCCGCTTAGCCGGCTGCCGAAAGGATTTATAGATACTATTAATTTATTTTGACGACCTCCGTGGCGTATCGGTATGCGCGGTGGATTTACAAAACGGAGGTCCTGGGTTCGATCCCCGGCTGGACCGATAGAGATTTACTTAATTGATCCAGGTCTGGCTGGTGGGAGGCTTCGGCCGTGGTTAGTTACCGAGAAAGACGTACCGCCAAGCAATTTAGCGTTCCGGTACGATGTTGTGTAGAAACCGAAAGGGGTGTGGGTTTTCATCCTCCTCCTAACAAGTTAGCCCACTTCCATCTTAGACTACATCATCACTTACCATCAGGTGAGATTGTAGTCAAGGGCTAACTTGTGAATAATAAATAATAAAAAAAAATACTAGCCGACGCCCACGACTTCATCTGCGTAAGTTTTCATCCCCAATAAATTTTACATTACTGAAAAATTACAGACTTCCATAAAAATTTTCAACTCCTATTTAACCTACATGGGCTAAATTAAATTAAAATACTTTATTATAAAGGCCAAAGTTTGTGTGTGTGTAGGTTTGTTCCTCTTTTACGCTGCGGCTACTGAAGCGATTTGGCTAAAATTTGGATTGAAAATAGGTTTTACTCTGATTTAACATTTAGGCTATATACTTTTTATCCCGGTAAAATCCATGGTTCCCGCGGGATTTGTGAAAAATTGAATTACACGCGGACGTAGTCGCGGGCGTCCGCTAGTATTCTATTTATCTCGTTTCGCAGAGAGATGGTCGAAATTTTTGAGTAAAGTCTGTATACCTGGCTAGGGAGTAGTGGGGCTAAATCCTTTACTACGGAAAGACTGGAAATCCGCCGGATATCGTTCCGATATTTTATTATATTGTAATTTAGACATTAAAACGGAAAATGAAATTACTTATGTCTTATCTATACCATCTTTACCAGTATTATAAAGAGGAAAACTTTGTATGTTTATTTGTTTGTAATGAATAGGCTCAAAAACTACTGGACCGATTTTAAAAATTCTTTTACCATTCGGAGGCTACGTTATCCTCAAATAACATAGGCTAAATTTTATTTTGGAAAAAAATAAGGTTCCGTAAGATATTTGGGTAGTTGAATGTTTACATCGAGTTTCACGCGGACAAAGTCGCGGGCGTCCGCTAGTTTGAAATAAATCAATACCTAAATTCACTCACGTGTTACGATCTTTCAACATGCGAAGACTAATTAATTATTATTACGAGAAGCAAGGTGGTCTCTATTCAATCTTCCATTGAAAAGAATCATTAGTCTGTCTGTCTGTCAATCATTTCCAGTAGATGATTCTTTTATAGCTCCCTGTAGGCTATATAGCACTTGACAGCATGACTTGAACTGTGAACGTGTAATTATATAACACCATAAGTGTTTAGAGATTGGATGTGTTCTGGGAATTTTTGTTTTGCTTGACATCAAGTGATCCGTCTACTTGTTCTGTAAACTGTTCGTCAATATAAAAAAAGTTTTTGAACTTAAATATGGGTTGGTTGTAGTGTGGTATATCAACATCATCATCAAATAACAGAAACTCCGACTCTAACCTAACCAAACCACCCAAAACTGTATTATGGTTAGGTTAGAGTCCTTTGGTAAACCAAAAGTCTCCACTGGTCCCTATACTTTTTTTTCTTAGAATCATCATTCCTTTAAGATATCGCACTTCTAAAAGTTGAAGGTTTTATATTCCAGAATCTAGATGATATAAGGCATTTAGTATGTCTATACATTAAGGTAACCGACTTCAAAAAAAGGAGGAGGTTCTCAATTATGTTTGTTTTTTTTTAATGTTTGTTTTCCCATCACTTCGTCATTATAGTTATAGGTTATATCACTAACCAATATTGATTTTATTTGTTTGAAAAAGTATAGTTCCAGATCGATGTCATTTTCATGAAAATCGGTTTCGTAATTTTGTGTTAAAATCAAAGTAACTGAAATATGTCTTTGAAGTCGGTTCCATTTTTATGTTTAAAAGATTATTTCTAAATCTTTTACACAGAGTAAATCCGGAAACATTGTCATTGGACCTTAAAAAAACAATTTTAGTACGTACCTAGACATGGGATCAATGGTTACATTCGATCCAGTCGAATTTCTGATTTATTATTTTTTTTTCATTCGAAATATATATCTTTGTCTGACTGTTGTGCACAGTTACTCTTATACAAACTTTATTATGAGAGTAAAAGTATATTTCGCTAACCGTAGAGCAAGCGCACATAACAATGGATGATTAATTGCTCGGGCCACAAGTTAATTTTCCTTGAAACTAGATTAAGATGCGGAACCACAATGCGGTAGCTGTTAGTCATTGTTGATGAGCTTTGTTCATTATGATAATATTACGTTTTGTTGCGTTTACGTGACTCTTCTGCAGTTCGAGCATAATTCACAACAATTTATTTGACTATTGCGTAATCAAAGTTTTGTTTTATGTATGTACAGCCTGATGTTTAAAATAACAATTATGATCTTTATTTTCAAGATAAAAAAACACATAAAAATAAAACTAAAACCTTATTACTAAAAGTTACTACTAATTATACGATATAGTACATACATACATAATAATATGTGTAAATCCAGATAATTAATGTCATGGAATTTGCACTATGTAAGTATGAACTGGCTTAGTATAAATGGCCGAAATTTGGGTTATTTATTACTCTGTTCTCTCATTTATTTATTTACTCTTTTTTATTTTAATAATATTTTTAATACACAAATTGATACAATCCTTTCCTTCAGTAGTGGAGCTTTTGAATGCCCAGGGCACCGGTGGACAGGATTCGTCTCGTCAAGGATTATTTCCTTTTATATCCTACCCTTGATCCTGAGTCAAACGAAAGCTTCTTTAGGATAGCTTTTCGCTATAAGACCATTGACTGAAACGATTATCGGAACAATAATAATTAATAAAACCGTACCTACAAGACAAAGAAAAACTTAAGTAATAAAGCATCTTCAACATCAGCTTTCGAAAAAATCGAAATTAATTTACACAAATTGACCTAAACAAAAATCAAACCCGATAACCATACGTAGCCAGAGAGAGAACGCCAACATCATTAGGTCATTAGACCTTACATTTACCGAAACGTGACGCCGAGACCTTGCCACGTCATTTTGATAAATCAAGTCATTATATCAACGTTTGTAATTTCATATTGCAGCACTAATATTATGAATTTTTAGATCAATCATACCAAGGTGAAAACACAAGTGAATGTGGATCCTTATAAAATTACACAATCCAACTGATTAATGAATTTATTAATTATATGTTTTTTCTTGTATCTGTTAGTAATCATGATATTATTGGAACGTTCTGTCGCATGGTACCTATATTGGTACCAAATATTGGAAATTCTATTTAAATATACATATGTATATGTTTCTGTTACATTCAATTAACTTCAAAAATAGTTATATATATGACGGCCTCCATGGCGCAGTGGTATGCGCGGTGGATTTACAAAACGGAGGTCCTGGGTTCGATCCCCGGCTGGGCAGATTGAGATTTTCTTAATTTGTCCAGGTCTGGCTGGTGGGAGGCATCGGCCGTGGCTAGTTACCACCCTACCGGCAAAGACGTACCGCCAAGCGATTTAGCGTTCCGGTACGATGCCGTGTAGAAATCGAGAGGGGTGTGGATTTTCATCCTCCTCCTAACAAGTTAGCCCGCTTCCATCTTAGATTGCATCATCACTTACCATCAGGTGAGATTGTAGTCAAGGGCTAACTTGTAAAGAATAAAAGAAAAAAAAAGTTAGAATTTAAGTATAAATATTATAAAATGTGGTATATTTATCCTCATCATCATCATCATCACCGTCGTATGTCAAATGCTATCCTCGAAACAAAAGCTTGGTGACCCATATACAATTAAAACTTTTTTTTTCCTGCGGATAGTCCAGGAAAATATTATGCACCTGCAGGCTAATTCACTATTTACGTATGCTAGTTGATTTGATGTTAATTTTAATAGGTTGATAATAAATACCATAATAGTGAATATATCCAACTGTTATCATTCCGCCAAAGACGAAAATACTTGTACCTAGGAAGGCGTTTTCATTTTGTTAACAAGTTTGCTTTTGACTACAATCTCACCTGATTGTAGAAATCATGCAGTCTAAGATGAAACCGGACTAACTTGTAAGGAGGAGGAAAATGAAAATCCACCGCCTTTTTCGGTTTCTACCGGAACGCTAAATCAAGTGAATATAATTAGTACGTTAATGTGATTACAATCAAGCTCAATGCTGTCACAGATAAAAAACAATCTAATTTATCTAGTTATATCATAAGTAACAGGCAATAGTCGCGCTGTCTGTATGTTTGGCGTTATCCGAAGATCAAGTTCACCGACACGACACTTTCACCGGGACAATGGATCCGTTTATCAATAACTGCCGTATGATTAGTTCCTATTTATTCATGGGGCTTCCTGCTCGCAGCGGATTTGTTGGCGTGACGTCACGCACCAGCCATTACGGCTGTTATGACAGTTTTGTAGAAATGAGCTTTTTGATTTGTTTGCTGCTTAGCTAATTCAAAATATTATAACTTATACGACCGCTTTAGATGGTCATTTATACGGTAATTTTTTTTCATTTGTATTTTTTTAAAACAATTTCCTGGTAATCATCCCGTAGAATTAAAGATATGTACTATATAAATACTTAAAGATATGTGCTGTGCATTTTAAGAAATTAAATATGTGTACATTTTAAGAAATTAAATATCATAAAAATAGTGTCTCAAACGGTAAAGGAAAAACATCGTGAGGAAACCTGCATAATCTGCGTGTGTGAAGTCTACCAACCCGCATTGGGACAGCGTGGTGAACTATTGGCCTAACCGCTCTCATTCTGAGAGGAGACTCGAGCTCAGTAGTGAGCCGAATATGGATTGATAACGAATTCTACTACTACTATTGGAACTCTATCATTTTCCGTGATTGAAGCATTCTCAAAATAATTTCAGCTTAGCAGACGCACGAGTCTCCGTCCGCGTCAATTTCTGTTTTCGATTCCGAAAGCTCGACATTCTCAAGATACTGAACAAATCTATACTAATATTATAAAGCTAAAGAGTTTGTTTGATTGAAGGCGCTAATCTCAGGAACTACTGGTCCGATTTGAAAAATTCTTGCAGTGTTAGATTGCCCATTTATCAAGGAAGGCTATAGGTTATATATTATCCCCGTATTCATACGCGAACGGAAACCACGCGGGTGAAACCGCGCAGCGTCAGCTAGTCATGTATATCCGGTACTGCGTTCGCGATTTGAGTCCAGCTAATGGCATCTATCTATAAGTTGAACGAACGATAGAATCATTTTAAATCGATTCGTTTACAATTGACAGGTTCAGATCAAATGTAAATTACCCGCCGCACGCGGCTCATGAGGAAGGACTGTGTGCTTTCTAATGACATACACACTATGCGAGAGTGTAAGACATTTTATTATACAGGATGCTCGGAAGTATTTTCCATAACTTCAAGGTGTTGACAAGTCCACATATAGGAGCCGAAATGCGTAACTAATTTTTTTAATAAAAAAAAACTTTTTTGTTTCCATACATAGTAATTGAAATAATGCCGACTGTCTATCCCAGAGGAGACTCGAGCTCAGCAGTGAGCCGAATATGGTCTGATAATGATGATGATGATGAAAGGGGCTCAAAATCGAGAGATCATGGTTCGATCCCCGCCTACTCATCTATTGTCGTACCCACTCCTAATAGTCTTTCCGTCTAATTGGAGGGGAGCGAAAATAGACGGAGAGACGGCCTCCGTGGCGCAGTGGTATGCGCGGCGGATTTACAAGACGGAGGTCTTGGGTTCGATCCCCAGCTGGGCCGATTGAGGTTTTCTTAATTGGTCCAGGTCTGGCTGGTGGGAGGCTTCGGCCGTGGCTAGTTACCACCTTACCGGAAAAGACGTACCGTACCGTACGTAGGGGTGTAGATTGTCTTCCTACTCCTAACAAGTTAGCCCGCTACCATCTTAGATTACATCATCATTTACCATCAGGTGAGATTGTAGTCAAGTATACTTGTACAAGTATAACTTGTATAGAACAAAAAAAAAGACGGGGAGACGGGAAGGCTGTTGATGACTGCAATAAAATACGTTTATCCCTTTCTTTTTCTAAACAAAAATCAAAGTTGGGTAATGAAGGATAGAGCGAAAAGTTTGAAAATTCAAAATTTTCATTTTTTTAGTTTACAAACACGTTTGAAACGTCAAGTTTGTCTATTTCTTAAGACTCTACCACTGATAGTTATATAATTATCATAGTACCTAACACTTAATGAAATTACGTTAGTAAATGCTTTGGTTGAATTTGTAGGTTAGTGTCGAAGGAGATCTGCATTGCTATCAGTCAGTGGGTAAGTAGATTAATAATATGCTTATTAATATTGTTTCTATTCTAATGAGTATAATTGGTAATGTACCTAAATAAATTCTTAAGCGTTTTTTTTCACGGGTAATTATACCCCAGTGACGTCATTTGAATGAATGGCTTTGAATGAGGAGTTACGCTTTTTTAAATTGCCATAAAGTTATTTCATTGAGACTTGTTAAACTTAATATTACCTACCAGTGGCGAAGGATGGCATTTTGATGAAGCAAAGCCGTCTCAAACAAAAGAAAATTCATATAGCGTGATACAAACTTCTTAAATATGTAGATGCAGTACAATAGTAAATATGCATGGATTTTTAAAGGTAACCCGGTGAGAGTCGGCTTGATTGAACTCTTCGCCGCTGTTACCTACTAAGGTTTCTGGTCTCACTCTTTCGAGACTGCGCGACTCGTTAAACAACTCTACTATAGTATGCGCATTATCATCTGAGTCGTCCGGTCATAAAAGTCAAAAAAGATAGGAATGTGCAGCGCGCCTACCTGCGCACCCTAATTATCGATAAACGGCTACCTGCGCACGTGCTAATGATGAGTCAATAATGATTTGGACGATTCTGATTGGTCGGTTTCTAATGTAATTGCATTGCGTATTTTTTTTGCTATAAATGTGTTTACTGCAATTAAATAAATACATTCATGTGTTACTCGTTGCGCACTATGGATACTAATATATAATAAATTTGGCAGAAGACGAAGATTCTGATGATGAAGACTCAGATGAAGATTAATTTTATTTAGTTAATAATTATATAATATGAAATATGTATTATATTAAATCAAATATTGTTAATTTTTTTAATTTTGTGAACAAGATACGATAATAAACTTTACTTATCGATAATATGTCTTTCATTGTTACACCCTTCACTAGACGGCTCCATAAGACCCATAAGTGCAAGCGAGATAGATATAGAGAAATGATTTATGGCCCTAAGACTCAGTTGTTAATGCTATTAGTATAGGTAGGGTAAACTCCTCTTTAACATCTGATACCTAGTGACTGTTAAGTAATTCATAATTTCCACCCTAAGCTTTGCATCAGGGTAGTGGATTAATATCCCCTGACCATGTGGGCCGATATCTGACGTCATCTGGATGTGGGTTTTAAATCCACGATCTCGTGGGCGCTCGGACTGATACACTCAGGTCAAAACATCCTTCTAGAATGACCCTCTAAGCTGAGATCCGAGTCTCAGAGGAGACGCCCATATTTACTTCAGCCTTCGGGCCCCATCAGGCACTCGATCAAACCCCCCAGTGACGTCACTGGGGTTCTATTGGAGCCTACGAAACTTACACAATCAGAAAAAAGCTGATAAAGAGGATATATCTGCGAGTATATTTACTGAGAAGGATTGATAACAAAAACAACATAACAATTTCTCTAACGACAAAGTTATTTTGAAAACCCGCGGCGTCCCGCCCGCCTCTTCATTACGATTCGAGCTTTCTACGGCATTCCGGGGCGACCAGTCGTCCGACCCGTCTGCCGACCAGTCCGTCAACCAGTCCACCGTTCGTTTTGGAGTGAGAGTGAAACAACGGCGCGATTACGCTTCGTCTTTGGCGGTAACAACTAAAGGTACAAATGTAATCACAACGTTGTAGTTTATTTTTAATAGACCCTTCGGATGTTTTGAATTAGTTCACGTTTTAGTTGGTTAACGTTTTAATATTAAGTCTTGCGTTCTAGTACTTAAACATAAGTCAGTATTTTTACTACCAATGTATTTTTCAAGACGTTTGGTCGTTATTCCATATAATGATAAAGAATAACGACTAAGACCAGTCTATTTTTAAAGACCCAGGTGATAGTGATCGAACCCGTGGTGTGTCTAAGCTCCCAAAATAAGCTATAAGCCTATTATGCTAATGAGGACCTAAAAAATCAAAAAATCACAATCAAAAATCATTTATTTCTAGTAGGCTCAGTTTAAAAGCACTTTTGACACGTCAGTTGACTATTTGTAAAGATTCTACCACCGGATCGGAAGGCAGCTACTTATAGGAACTACTATCGGACCCGGTCAAGCTTCATTTTGACTTATGTGCGCTTCTTCCCTACCTACCCTACCCGTACCCTACCCCTACCATACCCCTACCCTACCCTATCCCTACCTTATCTTAAGACACTTATGCACATTTGTCCACCTCAGTTTTGATGCGCTAATGTAATCTCTAGTATGAAATATCATTGTTTGTTACTGATATAAAATAGGTAGCTATTTTGCACATTTTGAAAAGCTAACTAAACTGAATTTCAATTTCGTAGGAAGCTAGTTTGAATTATTTGTGTTACTGTCATTATCATAATTTTAATTTAATACAATTTGTTTTATAAATCAGTTGAAAATCAGTGCTGAAAATCACCGGCATTTGCTTGGTTCATGCAGCAAAATGCTGACAGTTTTGGTCTTGCCTAGCTCAACTGGTTGAGGCATCGGACGCTACAATAGTATTTTAGAATTTAAACAGTTTACAGTTTGGATAGTGCCGCGATGCAAGAACCAGCTCATGACTAAGCCCCGTATGTATGGTTCGAAACTAGCATATTCCGACCTAATATCACATGAGTTTTAGCCGTGTTTCATAATCAATTAATATGCTAAAATAGTACTTAGGGATTGTGGTGTGTGGCACAATTTTTAAAATAAACGTCTTTTCTTTCTTTCTTTTTTAACCGACTTCAAAAAGGAGGAGGTTCTCAATTCGGTCGGTATTTTTTTTTTATGTATGTACACCGATTACTCAAAGACGCCTGGACCGATTTCTAAAACTTTTTTTTTTTATAAGCTCGTTAACCCACGTCAGACGTCAAAGCAGTGTGGTGGGTCTACTGATAATCTTATCTAAAAATAATATGATTCACTTAATATCTTAAGCTTCTTATGATACGAGTAGCGTGAATCATAATCATCCTAAGGCTCATCTTACGAGTAGGCATATTGAGACACTAGATTGGATCAAAAGTCGAAAGCTTGAAAGTAAGCCTTTTGATGAAGGCAGCGAAGATTTTATACTCTTAGATTTATTACGTGCATACAAAAGTGGGACCGATAGCCCAGGGGATATGACCTCTGCCTCCGATTCCGGAGGGTGTGGGTTCGAATCTGGTCCGGGGCATGCATCTCCAACTTTTCAGTTATGTGCATTTTAAGAAATTACTCATCACGTGTCTCAAATGGTGAAAGAAAACATCTTGAGGAAACCTAGATACCAGAGAATTTTCTTAATTCTCTGCGTGTGTGAAGTCTGCCAATCCGCATTGGGCCAGCGTGGTGGACTATTTGCCTAAACCCTCTCATTCTGAGAGGAGACTCGAGCTCAGCAGTGAGACAAATATGGGTTGATAATGATGATACAAAAGTGGTCCGAATTTAGCTACTCTACTGAGCGCGCACATGCACAATTTTGTGTTTACTTACATTAAATATTAACACACTAAACACACCACTCGACATTGTAGATTTGGCAGGTTGATAAATAATATATTTTCTTCTTTTTAAAAGAATTTAAATTAATTAAATAATTATGTTTTGAATATTATGTCCAATATTCTCTTTCACCTCCCATTAGTCGGAAAAGACTGTATTAGGAGTGGGTACGACACTAGTCCATTGGGTGGGGATCGAACCACCACATCTCGGTGATGAGGCCGGCCCCTTTACCACTGAGCTATTGGGGCTTAAACTTATAGTTAACTTCTATGTACTCGTATTTTTAAAATTATAGTTAACTTCTATATATTCGTTGTTATAAAAGAAAGTCGTGTTGGTTATACTATTTAGGTATAACTCGAGAACAGCTGGGCTGATTTGGCTGAAAATTGGTAGAGCAGTAGCTTAGAACTAGTAGGTGGACATAGAATACGCAAGGTAGCGGTAGGATAGGGGTATAGGGATAGGGTAGGGGTAGGAGTAAGAGTAAAAGTACGGTAAAGGTAGTTTTGATTAGGGGCATGGTAGGATTGGTAGGGTGGGAGCAGGGTAGGGTAGGGGTAGGGTTTCACGTGGACGAAGTCGCGGGCGTCCACTAGTTATTAATAAATGCAGTTTAACAAGTTTAAAAGATAACACTCTTAGATAAACTTATATAACGACGTTTATTAAAAACGCGTTTTTATGTAATCGAATCTTTTATAGTCATTATCAAATTAAACACACCAATGTATTTGAAAAATTGGTTACGGTTAACACAGTTCGAAGTTTGTATCATAATATAAACGACTCTTTATATTTTAATATTACATAACTTTTTTGTAACTAAAGGTGTATGAACTTATGGCATAGAATATACTTGTGTCTTATTTATTATAGATTCTTTTATACAGCTTGCAGCTTATTTTAATAAAAATACCATTTTTATTAAAATAGGCTTTATAAAATCTCAAACTACTTTTTAAGTCTACCTGAAAATCTAATTAAATCTAACGTACTTAGTTATCAAATTTGTGTGCAGGGTTTTAGTATTATGATACTTTGACGACTAGACTTAATTTATAATTATAGTTACAAAACTTATAATTTTTTGTCCAAAATTCAAACGACTAAGGCCAAATATTACATCAATTTCTGTCTTTTCTAAAACCATTACCAACAGCTTCAAACAAGCCACTTAATTAAGGTTGGCGACCGATCAACTAATTAAAACTAATCGACCGTTTATGTAATTTATGTATTTCCTCTTTATTTTTTAAATGTAATTTATTTATAATTTATTGTTCTTTAGAAATGCAGATCTTGTTAGATTTATTTTACGAGTTATGACCTCAATTAAAATTAATGGCTTGGACCTTTTAACTTCACTTTCTATTTGCAAGATAGTCTTTTATGTGCATGAATGTGGTCTTTCATAGGCCTTCTATTGGATTTGTTCAAATGATAATTATGCTCCTGTGTAATTTGTTGGTAGTAATGATTTAGCTTAAGTTTAAAAGTGCGATAAACTTCGGTAAGAGTATAATAAATACATCCAGCTTAAGCCTGTGATTTTGACTATATTTATTTAGTCTTTTAATCTATCCCTGTTGTTTATTGTTTCAAAATTTTAGCTAATTTGTCGCTGAGCTTTTAAGTTTTAAAGCGTTATTAGATTTAGATTATGTACTTACAGTTTGATTATATAGTAGGTGTACTTTTATAAAATAACAAAGGTCTGGTCTTTGCAGATTCTCTCTCCATTACATTAGATAAGGTAATCAAGGCATTTGTTCGTACTTAGATTTCATCTTAGACATCATGTGTCTCACGCTGTGATGTGCCTTTCAACACGGGATATTTACGGCATTTCAATCAATAACATTTGTAGGTTAAAGATCAGGACCAGTAACTTTGTTAATGTAAAGGTTAAAAACCATTGGCTCTATTATACCACCCTGCGTCACTCCGCAGTACATTATTAGAGGATGACTCGGCTTCTTTTGTGAACATCGCGCACAAGTTTCTAGTTCACTAAGTATTCATGAAGGTGTATGTTTAAACACAAATATTGAAAGCGTATTGTATTCAAAATGAAGAGTCGTCGTGAATTTTACAAATGGCACAATATGGTATGTTGACTCAAATTTAAGTGTTTTGGTTATTATAGTTATTTAAAATACTCTGTAATGTTTAAGAAAAATACGTTGTTATTTTAGGTTACCTACTTAACAAAGTTTTGTCTTAATAAATAGAAACTACGTGTCACTGTGTTGGTTAATCTCCAAAACGTCCAATTCATTGTAACTACCTACATTAAATTATGAATGTGTTTCAATTTCAATTAGTGTTTCCGCTAATTGTGAGATACAAATTTTATTACAACATAGAAATTGGTCTATCAAAAAAACCGTATGTCAGGTTAATTACTAAAATGGAATAAATAAAGAAAAAAAGAAAAGAAAGAAGAACAGACAACGTTTAACAAGTTCAAACGTCTAACGACGGAGGCGGATGTGTCACGCATTTTCCACGTAAAAACGCATTTGAACAAACGTTTAAACTGACGTAACCATTATACAATACAACCTTCGCATGGGCCGAAGAATTAACTACGAATCTTACACCGAAAGTGAACCGGTGTTTGCGTTGCCGGTTACGGAGCCGTTAAAAAAAAAGTAAAAGTTACTTCAACTCGTGGCACTTATTAGTGCGTGTTAAGGTCGCGATTCGTGCTTATTTTTTGAGCTAATTTGCAATTATGTGCGATGTGATATGAATGGACTTTCACGGAGGGTGGGACGGTGACGCGCTCGGAGTGATCGAGTGTTTGGTGGATCACGTTTAATTTATGGTTTAGGTATGATTTATATTTTTGGCGGCACCGATTATACAGTGAATTAAATTAACTGATACCCGTAGTTGATAGTTATCGTATTACTACCTTATGGTGTGTTACCTACGGGTGTGGGTTCGAATCCGGTCCGGGGCATGCACCTCCAACTTTTCAGTTGTGTGCATTTTAAGAAATTAAATATCACGTGTCTCAAATGAGCTGAATATGGGTTGATAATGATGATATTTTAGTACCTTTAGAACTAGGATATATAGGTGGATTATTAAAAAATATATATTTAGTAAATCCATGTTTTGCTTAAAGTAACATCTAAAAGGAGCCGATGGATGCTGTCAGTTTGAGAGGTATTTGGAAGTCCACGCAAGAGGTCTATATCATTAAATCGGCACACCGATATATCGATACAGAAAATGCCACTTTTATATTATTTATTTGATGATTTCTATTGGTAATAAATCTATCTTCAGAATTTAGGGCTGGCGCAGATCAGTGGCCAGTCTGAAATGGAAGTGCAGTTCCGAGGGAAATTATTTTAAATAAGCAAATATGCGTAAAAGATAGAATTACCAATCACCTAACTAGTAGAAAGATTTAGTCACAGGTAAGAATATCCGGTCATGCTGCGAAACGATAATATGCTGACAAAGCCGCATCTAACGCGACAAACGCAGTGACGAATAAGACAATAGCCGGCAAATCCGCCTTGTAATCCAATCACTAGCCGGCTAAAACAATGTCATCAACAATTATTGCATTGTTTGCTAACTAAGCATCTGCTTCCGATGATTGTTGTGTACTAAGGGTAGGTCTAGTGATATTAACATTGTGGTATGTTGTAGGTACATGGGTGTCAACGATACTCAGCTATGGAGACGTTATCTATCTATACTTATAATAAATCTGTAGAGAGGTCAATTCCGTATATTAAATATATTTCCAAAATAACTTTTGGAAATATATTTAATATACGGAATTGACGGATTTTTTTTTAACTATCAGGGGCTGATAAGTGATCGATGCTGATGTCAAAAATGCAATCAGTAAAATTTTTGGCTGTCTGTCTGTCTGTATGTTTGTTATAGAAACAAAAACAACTCAACGGATTTTAACGAAACTTGGGACAATTACTCTTCGTACTCCTAAGCAGGTTATAGTATACTTTTCATCATGCTATGATCAATAGGAGCAGAGCAGTCAAGGGAAATGTTGGGAAAACGGGAGAAGTTACACCATACTACTAAGGGCTGGATTAAAGAGGTCTACGGGCGGACAAAGTCGCGGGCGTCCGCTAGTGTACAATAATTTTGCATCATGTAAACGGATCAAGAGCTCAGACAGTATCGAAGCAGGCATATCTACACAAAAGAACGAAAAAGGAGTAAGTACATCGACATTCGACGATAATATTATAATTGTGCAAATACTCGTATGTACGGTTGCATGGAGGTTAGTTTCTCTTTCACGCATACTACTGAATGGATTTGGCTATAATGTGGAATGAAGATACGCCGGATTAACATATAGGTTACTTTTTATCCTGGAAAAATTCAAGTTCCCGCGGGATTTGTAATAAAGTAGTGCCAGAATAAACAAAACCTTAAGATATCAGAGAAACAAGCACACAATTATAAAGTACACTTATATAGGCACCTACTAGGAACACGTCTTATAAATCCGCTTTCCTCGTGCGTCTAGAGACTTAGGTGTTTTATTAATTGTGTCCAGTGCTTGTAACATCACAGGCACCCACACGATTTAAGTTTATGGTATGTAGTTTAAAGTATTGTTGCCATTTGAGAGATAATTTATGTATTTCATGAAGGGGGGCAAAAAGAAATACAAAAATGGTACGCCATCAGATAAAAGGTCTACATAAAATACGATATTTATTGCGGTCTTTATAAATGAAATTACGTGGCAGTACAATATGTTTGGTCTGCTACAATGAAATTACACAAACTGTTAAATCTGAATTCGCCTGTAATAAAATACCGGAAATTATATAGATATTGGATGCCATTGAACATATAGTAATGTATTTCTGAAGACCGGAACCTCAGGATACATTAATACTTGTAATTCTTAACCCAGATAAGTGGCGAGACCAGTTTTAGCGAGGTTTTATATATAGCTGACACTTGACCTCCACAACTTGTCAGTAAATAAAGAACACAATAGAATTTAGTTCAATACACCGATTTGTAAGCAAAAGCTTGAAGTTCCTTTTTTAACAGAAAGTTTTTTAGAAAGTTACCTTTGTGACAACTTACTATTTTAGGAAATTTTGCCGTATAAAAGCCAATTTTGGCGTAACATTTGAAATCATCATTATCAACCCATATTCGGTTCACTGCTGAGCTCGAGTCTCCTCATAGAATGAGAGGGGTTAGGTCAACAGTCCACCACGCTGGCCCAATGCGGTTTGGCAGACTTCACACACGCAAAGAATTAATAAAATTCTCAGGTATGCAGGTTTCCTCACGATGTTTTTTCTTCATCGCAATTTCTACTGCAATATTCGCCGCCTTCAAATCGATCATTAGACAGAACATAGATACAATGTTGTTGTATAGGTAGATAAAGCATCTTTGATGTCGGTTAAATTTTTTTGTTAAAAACATTTTTTTTTCTGTTTTTAGTGTGTCCTAGCATAGTGTAATCTGAAAGTAGGTATACCAACTCTCTCAAACAAAAAAAGAATTTTCAAAATTGGTTAATACATAAAAGTTATGAGACGTAATAAAGATTAAAAAAAACATAGGTACTCGTCGAATTGAGAACCTCCTCCTTTTTTTGAAGTAGGTTAAAAAAGTAACTATTGTCTATTTCCCGTAGTAAAGTAGAGCAGGTGGAGCGACAGTAAACGTACCGTTAAATTGGCGTTACGTGCGATCGGAAACGTGGCCAATCGGACAGAGTCAAGGCCGAGCTTAGCATTAACATTGTAAAACCTTCGCTGTTTACAAAGAAAGAGCTTTTATTTACTTTATTTTTAAATTCAAATTCAAATTCATTTATTCATTGCAAGATACCAATACAAAAGATGTTACAGTCAGTCAGTGTACTGCCCAATGATAACTTTATAATATAGATAGGTTACGTCCCTACAAAATTACCGCAAAAAGTGATCCGGATTTTGCTACACCACTGAGCGCACACGTGCTCTTTAGTTCCATTATATATTTATGTAAATATATAGTCTTTACACTTCCTGAACACACAACTCGACATTGTAGACGATATTTAGGTATTATTTGTTTGTTTAATAAACGACTAAATGAAATTAAGTCAATTGTCCACATTTGTCCGCCTCAGTTTTGATGAGCTAGTGCCTCATCTCTAGTATAAAATATCATTGACATTGCTTTAATAATATGCTTCTAACCGAATTTTTCCAATCTCATATTGAGATTAACCATGCACGCAGGAGATATGAGTTACAGTTTTAAAAATTTGTTCATAAATCATAAAAAAAATACTAAATATCTAAAAAATTTTAAAATTCAAACTTTTTAAAGTGGTGAAATAGGGCTTGAAAGTTTACATTGATTTCCATTCGGACGAAGTCGCGAGCGTCCGCTAGTATTACCTACATTAAAACTTTTTCTTTGTAAAATAATAATAATTTGTTACTTACTCTGCTTCAATCCTGGTCTTTTCCAGGACTGGATAATGATCTAAAGTTTAATGATATATTTCTAAAGTTTTATAGACCAATGGGGCCTATGTAATTTTAAAAATTTCGATTACTTACATTAGCCTATAAAATCCAAATGACCACTTCATTAAAGTGGATTTTCTATCGTTTGTATCCACATTTAGAAGATTTATCGACTCAACTAGAGGGGAAACATAAATTAACTACAATAATTATAAATAAAAAAAGCAGCAACGCTATCAAAACCAGATCAAAGACATTATTTTTATGCAGAGAAACACAATTACCATTTCCTTTAATTTTATTATTTTCGACAAATCTAATTAAACCAACGAAAGGAAAAAGGAAGCAAAAACCGCGAAATGATCGGAATCAAGCGAAAAACATTAACGACAAAACCAGGTATCGAAATTTCTAATCATAAACGTCAAGTTTAGCGATTGTGGTAACCGAACCGCAAGTAGGGCGTAGAAAACGTTGTTTATTAGTAATTCAACCACGCACCTGCCACCACCGGCACCGCCGCGGCTTGGCTTCCTGCCGCAGGTGACAAAAAATGGATCAGTGTGCCAGGATGTGTGTTATGATCTTGTTTTTGTCCAATACATTTGCCCTTTTGTGATATCATTCAAGTAAAGTACTTTCTCCATTACAGAGTAGAAATATACCGATAAGAAGAATGCTAGTGAATTTACAAGTAAATAATAAAGCTCTATATCAGGTGACAAAAAATGGATCAGTGTGCCAGGATGTGTGTTTTGATCTTGTTTTTGTCCAATACATTTGCCCTTTTGTGATATCATTCAAGTAAAATACTTTCTCCATTACAGAGTAGAAATGCTATTATTGTAGATACACTATTATTTTCAAATAGAATCGGTAAGATAGAATCATACCGATAAGAAGGATGCTAGTGAATTTACAAGTAAATAATAAAGCTCTATATCAGGTGGCAAAAAATGGATCAGTGTGCCAAGATGTGTGTTTTGGTCTTGTTTTTATCCTGTACAATTGATCTTTCTGATATTACCCTGTTAAAGTACCTACTTAAGTAAAGTATATTCGCCATTTGACAGTAGAGATACGATAACAATAACTGATTAGTTCTTAATATTAAAAGGCATTGGTATGATCCAGTCAGAAGGATATGATTGCCAGTGAAATTACATGCAAATAATAAAACTCCTTAATTGTGCCTCAGTTTTAGATGCAGGGCATATTCGTTGAGTGCTGTTACAAGACAAAGTTAATCAACGTAAGCTCAGGTGGTTGTTTATTTGTAATTACACCACACACTTGCCACCTTCGCTCGGTGAGTATTGATCTTCTTTTATCTTTTATTTTTGCTTTATTATTGCTTTTTTAGAACGCTCATTCTGATATCACACCCTGGTACTTTCGCCATTTGGCAGTAGAAATACTCTTACCACAGTCTCGTACTGTTATAAAACAGCAATGCCATGTTTAAGTTAAAAGGATATGGTTGCCAGTGAGATTGTAAGCATAACATAACTATGTATCAGGTTGAGATGCAGGGCAAGCTTGTGCAGTGTTTTTAGTCTGTCAAAGAAGTATTTATCGATGTAAGAACAGACGGCTGTTTATTAGTAGGTAAAGAGTAATCCGATCTCCCACAAGTCACCGCGGCAGCGGAGTTCCGTGTGACTTCCTGCTGATAAAAAATAGATCAGGATGTTTGCTTGATAGCTTGAGAGCCGTGATAGCCCAGTAGATATGACCTCTGCCCCCAATTCCGGAGGGTCAAATCCGGTTAAATGCATCACCAACTTTTCAGTTATGTGCATTTTAAGAAATTAAATATCACTTTGTGAACGGTGAAGGAAAAACATCGTGAGGAAACTTGCATACCTGAGAATTTTCTTAATTCTCTGCGTGTGTGAAGTCTGCCATTGGGCCAGCGAGATTGACTATTTGGCCTAACCCCTCTCATTCTGAGAGGAAACTCGAGCTCAGCAGTGAGCCGAATATGGGTTGATAATCATGATAATGATAATTGATCTCATTTTCAGAGCGTCGATTTTACAAAACATGACTTTGTTTGTTATTGTCTGTTGTTGTTTGTTTATTGTTTGTTTGTGTTGTTCAATCTTCGTGTTCTGTAGACTGTAACTGTCTAAGTCTCATATTTTACGGTTTTGTACGTTCCAAATGCTAAAGTGAACATTAGTATATTATGCAATCAGAGCACATTACCATAATTTCTTCAGTCCTCTCCATTTTAAGATAAAAATATCTACTTTATTTTTTTTTTCAATTTAAAAACTTTTAAGGTGCGGGTCACCAGTATCAGGGTATTTTATTGCACTATCATTTATTATTGACTTCACCTTGACTCCAATTATTAAATACTTTTATATGCGTGGGAGTTATTTTGAAACCGCTGAAATAAATAAAATACTCGTACCTAGTCTAAAGAACTTGAATAATTTTATAGCTTGGGAATTTTCAAGTGAGAACATTGCATAACTGCGATGGTCTTATTTAATTTATAGCCTAGTCAATCCAGATTTCATTTGAATGGGTTATATTAAGTCAGATTGCAGGGGATGAAAAATGTGCCCAGGAAAATCCCTTTTAATTTTTGATTATCATATTACAATATTTAAGCTGGGAATGCACCACAAAAATTATATATGTGATAATAATAAATAAAATAAAAACCAATAAAAAAAAAAAATCTTTTTTTAAATATCACCGCGAAACTCCCACATTTTTGGGTAAAAACAAAGATTGCATAATTCCCTTCAGTCCAAAGTTTTAAATACACAAAGCTAGGTTGTTTATGGATACATGAAAAAAATTACAGAAGTTCCTAATGCAATTAAAAAGAAAACTATTACAGCTAAGAAGGGATTAAAATTCAAAGAGACGACCAACTAAAACCCACCATTCTTATTCGCGGTTAAATACCAGTTTTATTTTAATCTATACTAATATTATAAAGAGGTAAAGTTTACTTGATCATGAAACTCACGTGATATTAGATCGGAGTATGCCCGACTAGTTTCGAATCCATACGGAGCCCTTAGTCATGAGCTAGTTCTTGCATCGTGGCACGATCCAAACCGAGGTAAAGTTTGTGGGTAGAGAGGTAGAGTCGATTTTGAAAATTTTTGTACCATTAGAAAACCACGTTTTTTGCGAGCGACATGGGCTATATTTTATTTCCATCTTCTCATGGGACCGGGAACTACGCGGATGAAACCGCAGAGTATCGGCTAGATTGTCAAGTATCTACATAAGAATTAGGAAGAATTACTCTTACATACGTAGATTAAGACGACTTAACGGCGCATAACATACCTTTCAAAAAAGTTTTTTTTTTAACCAGACATAACTTCCGAAGCAAACACACGTGTGACATAACAACACGTAACAACAATTTAGAGTTTTATTGCCCGTCTGTCTACTTTGCACACAAATTGCCGAGATGAGTGTTGTGAAACCTAAATACCTCATAATGCACACCATTATGTATGTAAATGTGTATTGAAATATAATGTTTAGTGTAAACTTTCTATGTTATTTTATTAATTTAATTAAATTATTTTTTGTTTTAGGTATGCGAATAGAGGAAGGTCGGGATTCGATCCCAGGCACCATCTGTAACTATTATACTAATCTATACTACAACATTATAAAGAGATAAAGTTTATGGTGTTGTAGAGGGGTAGAATTCTCTGAATAGGGTTACTGACAAACCGATTAAAAAATATATTTTTTCACTAGACAGCCACGTTAATTGGTAGTGTATTCTGACGGGTGAAACCGTGGTGCATCGGCGAGTTAATAATATTTAAATTAAAGTATTTTTTTTGTATGTTTTCAAAGCTTTAGTCTCGTTGTCACAGTGGTAGCTTCAGATCACAGATTCCTAAGTTCAAGTCTTATATGAAAACTGCATTGACATTTGACTTTTATACTCAATAAACTGTGACAGGTCTAATTAAGGACATAGAAGGTATTTTGAAAATTTTTGTTTACAGGCATTTTATTATAGATACTGAAGCCAAAAATTCATTTTTTTTATTTTTCGCCCGTGTTTTTTTGACCGGGCATCACGCTGAAACTACCGAATAAATTCAAACAAAAACTTAGCACCATTTTAGACCATAATACAAAGAAGGTTATAGGATACTTTGTGTCGCAAAAATAAAATCAGAAGGGGACGAAGTAGGGGTTGAGCGTTTGTATAGAAAGTCCTTTATTTACAAAAAAATACTAATAATAATGAAATTCAAGATTATCCAAATTTCTATTCAGGTTAAAAGGGGTTGAAGTTTTTTTTCATAAATCGTTCATGTTTTATGTTATATTTTTGTAAAATGATTACTGGATTATTTATTATATGTAAAACATACGAAAATAATTCATATTTTCGTATGTTTTACAAGGTGGTGAAGGTGAAATAGAGGTTGAAAGATACATGGATTTTTACGTGAACAAAGTCGCGGGCGTCCGCTAGTAGCTTAATAAAAACCAGCAGGCTAATTCACTATGTTTGACGTATGCTAGTTGACATATACGAAATTGAGATTATATGTAACAATTAATGTCATCCGGTGCTTACCTACTGGTAGATATCATACAGTATGTATTTGAAAGTTCATCAATTGATTTGGTGTTTATTTTAATAGGTTGATAATAACGACCAAAATAGTGAATGGGCCAGCATGACATTTGGTTTTCATTAAACTGTCAATGTTTAAAAAATGACAGTTGTTTGTCAGTTAAAATGATTTTCTTATGTTTAATAAAAAGCTATACCCACTTATGCATGCTTTGGATTGGTGAATAAACAAGAGAAAACTGAACACGCTGCCCACTCGGCAGGTTGTCGTTAAGGCTTTGTCCACTAACAGCTATAAACTTAACACTTTTTAATTTACTAACGACAGCAACATAACATCTATATGCTTGTATACGCGTGTCACCTTAATGTACAGTAATGAGTTTAAACAAAACGACGAAGATAACTGGGAACACACATAAAAAATATATATGATCAAATTAATAAACCTATACATAAAAAGGTAAAAGTATTATCTTTTATCGTCTCTTGTTAAAAAGCTTCCAAAACTTGACTACCTACAAGAGATTCTTAGTAAATAGAAGACTTGTCATAAAGGAGATTATTAAAAGAAGAACAAATTTCTAATTACTAGACTTAATTTTTGCCTTAGTATGAATATTAATTCATTGATAATATTTTTATACGTATGGTATACGTCACATTATTGTGCTTTAGTTCCAATAACAACTCAACGTACCTTCTGGTTTCAATTTAAGACGATTAGCGTTGTCTTATTCAAACCAACATTCACAGTTGCGCTATCGACAATTTTTTTTCCGACATAAATAAACTTTTACAACAAGAATACAAAGCGATACGAAAGAAAGCCTAAATATTTATAGCTTAGCATTTCTCTTTTGGTGTGTAAGCGGCTGATGTGTAGAGTTCCGTTCGCAAATTCCACGTCGCTCGTCTGACACACTTCCTCGCGTTGAAGCTTTTACGCAATTCGAGAAAGGATGTATCGATATTGAGTAATAATTAATTTGATTTGTACTGCGAACACCACATGCTAGTATTTATGCAACCCTGGTAACTATTCCGTGGTTTTATGAAAATAAAATAAAATATTTCCAGATAGCTTTAGTGATGCAGGTGCAAGGTGTATTTAAAATATGAGGCCCAAATTTTTCCAATATCTTTCAGTTAAAAATAGGTCAAAGATTATTATAAATGAATGAATAGTTTTAAAAATAAATAAAGGACCGTCCATTTTCGGGGCACTTTTATTTTCTCTTGTACTCTCTTCGCTTGTGTTATTTTAAGGGAAGTAGATTGAGTAGGTCCATGTTAAAAATATATTGTAAGTAATTGTTATTTCAGTATGATTTATAATTTATATTTTATTAAATTTACTTTGCATTATGAGTTTGTATACATTCATGTATGTATTGGTCAAAAAATAATTGAATATTCATATTTGAAGTAATTAATTTGTACGTATCTTGTGGGTCAAATCTTTAAAGTTAAACTCTTATTTAAGACTTAAGATCATTAATTTATGCATTGCGCACGGTACTTATTTACATATTTCAAAAGCCTTCAAACCTTCGTTTACATTGACAAGACTACATTTTAAAAAGGTGCTCCGTAATCGGTAAGGACAAAATCAAATTAAAAATCGTGTATTTCAAGTAGGCTTAATTTAAATACACTTTTCAAACGTCAAGTACGACGATTGCTTATCAGTTGCTTTTTTTAAATCATCAATATTTACAATATTTGTTAAATAATATGTCATTCCGTAAATAATTAATCACTAGTTCTTGAATAAAGATGAAAGCTGATTCAATTGCCTCCGAGCATCTTTGTCAAACATTGACGCAACGTAAAAGCTTAATTAACACAACCGTAAACGCATCGCTGCACGATATGAAATATAAAATAAATTTTTAATGATAATACATTGAAACATGGTACAGATTAATCAATTAAATGACAAACAAACTAGCTTACAATAACTAAATTAATAAAAATCAAAATTAGCATAACAATATTTTTTACAATATATCATATTACTTTCCAATCAAAGCGCGTTCGAAACTTATGACTTCCAATATCAATAACTTTTACTGACGAAAGTTCATCGCACTCTACAAAGTATTCAAAAATGGAACGTACCCAAAAACTGAGCCTCATGGTATCCGAACACTATCAGCGGTTGGGGGGAAAAAAATGGAACTGTCAATGTCAACTGTCACAACACTTGCGCGGGCGCGCGCGTCTTCACAACTGAGGCAAAGACCGCGTCGCATACAGCCTCCCCCCTAAAGAAAGTCAACCTTCACAGTGTTATGTAAATGGAGAGGTGAGTCTCGTCGAGAGGGAAATTGGGATAAGGTCGTTTGTGTGATTTTTTTACCTCTTCTATGATGTGATGGTTGGTTATGTTTGTTACGGCTTTTTATTGTTACGGAGACGTTTTTTACAGAATACAAGTACATTTTTAAACTAGTATTTATAAAATGAATATCTACAGGGCAATCCCTACTTCCTTGTAGGGTATTTAGAGCCTAGATTAGACCTAGATTTAGAGCGTAGGTTTTAGATATTGATAGATTATTATTTATATATCCTATATCTTTTAATTCTTGTATGGTAGGAAGGTTACTTTTCTCCAATAATTTTCATTTTCATTCATAAAAAAGCAGTAGACCAAAAGCAAAGTTAGATAAATAACAGTCAATTTATCAACCTGACATTGCTATTGCTTCATATTAACGCCTCGACATATAAAAGACTTCAACGCGCCATTAAATTAACTTTATTAGCGAGATCGTGATCTATCAAATCCAATCACCTGTAGTTACAAATTAAATGTCTTATAATTTTGATGATAAAATAATCTTTATATTATTTTATTATCATAACTAATTCTATTAACTATTATTTTATAAGAAAAATTAAAAATCACGTTTATTTGGTTTGATATAACAAATGTTGCTTCCTAATTTCTTACATTATAAAGGTTGTTTTATTGATACTTTCAAATATTTGAAACAGTACCTTATCAAATTCTAACGAAACTAAATATATCTTCAGTATTTGAGCTTCTCACGAAGCTTTTGTTTTATATGATTGACTTCTCTGACGTAATTGTGCAAGTTTTGCTTTTAAAGTGGCAGGTCCTGACTTCGTATTCCAGATCATATTCATTTACTGACTTTAACATATTAGCTTCTCACAAAGCTTTTGGTCGTTTTGATTGACTACTCTGAGGTAATTGTGCAAGAATAACTTTTTTATTATTTACAAGTTAGTCCATGACTACATTCACACCTGATGGTAAGTGCTGATCTAAGATGGAAGTGGGCTAACTTGTTAGGAGGAGGATGAAAATCCACACCCTTAAAATAACCTTTACAACTAGGATGTGTTGAATTTGTTTTCCAGTTCACATTTTATTTACTAACTCGGTGGCTAAACCTATACCACAGACATACAAGAATAATGAAGTTGACAAGACCCGCGACTCCGTTCGTTCGTCGTTCTTCTGTCTTCATGGAATTTACTTTTTCACAAATCCCTCGATCCATGGATTTTTTCGAGATAAAAAGTAGCCTATGTGTTAATCCAGACTGTAATCTATCTCTACTTCAAATTTTAGGCGATTCGGTTCAGTAGCCGAGGCGTGAAAGAGTAAAAAACACTCAAACCATCAAAATCACAAGGTAAATCTCGTGAATCCAGGATTTTTTTCGGGATAAAAAGTAGCCTATGTAATAATCCAGAGTAAAATTTATTTCCATTCCAAATTTCAGCCAAATCGGTTCAGTAGTTGCGGCGTTAAAGAGTAACAAACATCCAAACATACACAAAAACATCCATACAAACTTTTGCGTTTATAATATTAATAGGAAGTCGGATTATGCTGCTGTTGACATTTGCCTATTTCTCATCATGAAGTACGTCGTTTGGTCACCTATATTAGGCCTAAGGATCACTAAGAACTGTTTCTGATGCCACAAACAATAATTTGCCAATCACATTTTGTTTGCGCAATTGAAGATTGTAAGATGCATTCAATTAAACGAGAATGTATTACTCAAACTCCCAGTTTCTGAAAGGCATCGATAAATATTACTGTTTACTGTTTCTACATTCTTAATGTTTAATCTCTCGTAGGTTTCGATAGTAGTACCCTACGGGTAAGACAATTAATTAGAGACCTTATACAGATCTTCATTTAATTCATCATCATCATCATTATCAACCCATATTCGGCTCACTGCTGAGCTCGAGTCTCCTCTCAGAACGAGAGGGGTTAGGCCAATAGTCCACCACGCTGGCCAATGCGGATTGGCAGACTTAACACACGCAGAGAATTAAGAAAGTTCTCTGGTATGCAGGTATCCTCACGATGTTTCACCTTCACCGTTTGAGACACGTAATATTTAATTTTTTAAAATGCACATAACTGAAAAGTTGGAGGTGTATGCCGGATTCGAACCCACACCTTACGGAATTGGAGGCATAAATACGGTACGGTACATAAATAAAATGGCAATAAATTAGAAATATTCAAAATACTTGAAGTATGGGCTTATGACTTAATTCGTTTGTCTGTAATCGTAATTTGTAACTTGATCAAAATACAGATTATAATTAAAATAATCTCTCAGCCGATTAACTAATTCTATAAATAATCATGTTTTCAAAAACTGGGCTAAAATCTTGAGTGTCTTGAGTATGTTACATCAATACAGTTTTTATATAACGATTAAGATTTTTATATTATAATTATTTTTTTAATTCAAAAATGATGACCTCAATTGATAGTAGGAGTAAATTGTGTTGCAGTTAAAATAATCATCTCTCAAATTTAAGAAGTTTATTTTTAAACATTAAAAAAAACTTTCTGTAAATTTTTTAACATGTATTACCAGAGTTTTTGTTTAGTTTAGAAGTGTACAATCTTCTCTATCAGATAAATAATCATTATCAATCCATATTTAACTCACTGTTAAACTCGAGTCTCCTCTCAGAATAAGAGGGGTTAGGTTAGGTTAATGAAATAGAAAAGGTATGGTTAGTAGACCGGACGAAGTCACGGGCGTCCGATAGTACAAAATATAAATATAACAGTTTTATTATGAAAGATTTACGCGACGTCTCATCATGTTTTTCTCTTGATATTTATTAGGCTCTATAAATACACTCAAATAAACATTTGAAATATACACATTTGTATAGATTGTAGCATGTAAGTAATTTTGTAATTCGCAAAGTGCATCGTAATATATTACATTCATTACCTGATATTTCGTAACCGCGACATCGAGGTCGGAGATTGCACCGCGAGCGCGAGCCACAATAATATCTATAGTCGTTACACTTATTGAGATTTAGCAGAGCCTCCAATATATTTTTATGATTAAGCTGACAGTAGCTTCCTGCCTCAGCTTGCTTATACAGGGTGCTCGGGAGTATTTTCCGTAACTCTAGGATTATATTCTTTACCAAAAATAATTAAAAATGTTCAAGGAACATGTAATCTTTAATGAATATTTTCGGAGTAAATAATAATTAATAATTTCTTTCGTAAATAGATCTTAAAATGTGTGTCATATGTAATGCAAGGATAGATAAAGGCGTGTGTTACATCATCATTATCAACCCATATACATGCTGAGCTCGAGTCTCCTCTCAGAATGAGAGGGGTTAGGCCAATAGTTCACCACGCTGGCCCAATGCGGGTTGGCAGACTTCACACACGTAGAGAATTAAGAAAACTCTCCGGTGTGCAGGTTTCCTCACGATGTTTTCCTTCATCGTTTGAGACACGTGATATTTAATTTCTTAAAATGAACACAACTGATAAGTTGTGTTGTGCCCCGGACCGGGTTCGAACCTACGCCTTCCGGAATCGGAGGCAGAGGTCATATTCACTGGGCTATCATGGCTCTTGTGTGTTACATGGATAGTCGGAATTATTTGAAGTATGGAAACATAATATCTTTTTTTTAGTTAATGAAATATTAGATAAGCAGCTGTTCGGCACTATAAGTGGTCTCGTCAACACCTTGAAGTTATGCTTAGTTTTAAATACGTTTGTAAAATGGTGGTAAACAAAAAAAAACAATAAACCTTGGCTGAGTTTGTTGTGGTCTCTTCTCGGACCAAGGCGCCTTTGGAACCCTCGTAACTTTAATTTTAAGTTTCCGACTATTATTACCACCATTAGATTAAATTAAATTATGATATAATCCTGACATTTCAAAAGTGCTTGTAAACTAAGCCTTATTGATATAAATTAATTTTGAATTTTTTGAATTTTATGGGAAATACTCCCGCGCACCCTGTAGATAAGCTTGCTACTCTGGCTTACACTGGCTTTACACTTTAACAATATTTTTAAAGGATTAAACCTTAAGCTGATTTGCTGGACATAGGCCTCTTGCATGGACTTCCAAACACCACGGCCGCGAGCCTCATAATCATATGTTATTACATTCTTACCTGTACCCACGGTTTTGTTGTTGTCAATTGACTTTTTCTTACAGAATCTTACGGAAATAAGCGCGAAGTGTGTGTTTTAAAATTCATTGATAACGAAAATCTAAATAAATAAAAGCTCAAAATACCTTTTTATTTTGTGTACGTTAAACTTTAATCAGAGGAATTAGGATTAATGATATTGTACAAAGCCTTGTGTTTGTATTTTTGAATTTGTAATTATGTAAAACTGTAACAGTCACTAGTCGTCGTCGTTGTCATCAACCCATGTTCGGCTCACTGCTGAGCTCGAGTCTCCTCTCAAAATAAGAGGGGTAAGGCCAATAGTCCACCACGCTGGCCCAATGCGGATTGGCAAACTTCACACACACAGAGAATTAAGATAATTATCTGGTATGCAGGTTTCCTCACGATGTTTTCCTTCACCGATTGAAACACGTGATATTTAATTTCTTAAAAGTCACTAGTGAACCAACTAAATAAATAAATACCATAGTAATTTTAAAAATTAAATATCACGTGTCTCCAACGGCGAAGGAAAAACATCGTGAGGAAACCTGCGTACCTGAAAATTTTCTCAATTCTCTACGTGTATGAAGTCTGCTAATCCGCATTTGGCCAGCGTGGTGTTGGTGTCAATGATGATGATGATGATGGTGATATAAAAAGTTTGATATGAAAATTTTGTTTGTTTAAACCGTTTGATGTAATTAACGATTCGATTGTTACGGTTAAATGAAATCATGTTATGTCATAATCTCATGATAATTGTAACAATGCAATAAACGTAATCTCCTAATTTGGGAACCTTCAAACCAAGAATGAATGCTCGTTACCGTAGACAATCTCGGTCTGTCTGAGTGATACCTAATCACAGCTTTCTATCTGATGTGGTTGTATGATTGCAGGTGATTGCAACTAAGCGCAGGCTTGGTAATTTTGATACAATTTATTTGTTTTTAGGTTTTGTAAGATGGTTTTGATTACATTTTATTATATTTATTTAATTACTTACAAAACACTAGTGACCGCCCGATATATTTTTGTTATATTCATTAGTTTAATGGTTGAACTTATTTATGTGATTTGAGACGAACTCGGTGGTGGTGGAGAGATAATAATTGTGGGTGACTCTACTTGGGTACGGCCACGACTCTGTGAAATTCCATGTTTCGCAAATCTTTTAGGAATCATAGAGTCTTCCAAGATAAAAAATAAATCTATGTTCTGCTCAAAGGTCCTATTGATCATGGTACCAAAATTCATCTAAATCGGGTCAGTAACTTAGTTAGACATACGTGATAGATCGACTTTAATATTCACATATTTAATTTCTTAAAATACGCACAACTGAAAAGTTGGAGGTGCATGCCCCGGACCGGATTCAAATCCACACCCTCCGGAATCGGAGTCAGAGGTCATATCCATTGGGCTATTACGGCACTATGTGTACGAACCACAAAACCAACACAGTACCTAATAAACACGATATACAAAAGAAATCTCATGAAACTGAATAGTCCAATTAGCGCAATTAAAGTCGTCATACTCAAAAACAATTAATAGAATTAACAAATTGGTCTCGACATGAGAAAAAACGGTGTCCTGGGAATTTGTTAGACAAAAGATGTGCCTGTCTAACGTCGCGATGAAACTAGATAGTTACAAAATAGGTGTTACTAGGCCTTGTCCAGATCAAGCGATTTAGTCGCACGTACAATCGCGCGATTGCTAGATTTCAGAGGGTTTCTTTTTATTCGCCAAATTGGTCTCGTCCTGAGAAAAAATTGTTTAAAAACAGTGTCTGGCAATTGGTTGGACAAAAGGTGTGCCTGTTTAATGATAAAAATATATAGATGTTGTTGTTACCAATGTTACTCCTTAATAATGTAGCTTTCTATTAGTGAAAGAATTTTTCAAATAGGTCCAGTAACAAATAAACTTGTAAAATACAAAAATATAAAAATATAAATCTCTCCTCTTTATAATATTACTATAGATATTATCAAGCAAGTTCATAAAAATCAGCAGATTTAATAATATAATGTTAATATTTAATAATAAGTAATATTTTCTAATAATTTAATGAAAAACAATAAAATGAAATGAAATTCAAAATCAAGATATTTTACATTGTTAAATAAAAAAAAAAGCCTTCGTTCGTAGAGTGAGCTCGCGCGCAAATCGCTTCATCTTGATAATAACTTAGACTTTAGACTGTACGTAGGCGATGTCAGCTATGAAATAGTTTCAAAATATACCTGAAGTTGCACAGTTTATTGGGTCAGGTGGGAGGTAAGGTTACACTGATACTTAGATTTACTCGTAAAACGAGAAGTTCGTGTGTTGCCTTACTTGTAGTTAGTGTGGCAACATTATTGTACAATCTCTCATGATTTAGTTTCTCTAATAAACAACATTTTCAAAAATACTGATATGAATCCGCAGTTTGGTGGCCAGTGCTCCATTGTGTATATACTGTCTCAAGTATTAACAGCCTTTTAATATCCGACTCTTGATGTAACAATTAAACATAAAATTCTTGTATATACAATACATGTTACAAGTCAGAATACATTGAAGAAAGCTCTAATACTACTAAGTGTAATATCTAATAATGTCTATATATATTTTTTTTTACAAGTTATCCCTTGACTACAATCTCACCTGATGTTGCAGTATATGATGATAGCGGGCTAACTTGTTTGGAGGAGGATGAAATCCACACCCCTTTCGTTTTCTACACGGCATCGTACCAGAACTAAACTAGCCACGGCCAAAGCCTCTCACCAGCCAGACCTGGACCAACTAAGAAAGCAGCCCAGCCATCGATCCTCCCAGCCGAGGATCGGACCCAGGACCTCCATTTTGTAAATCCACCGCGCATACCACTGCGCCACGGAGGCCGTCAAAACGCTTCACGATCACGATTAGACAACATGCTCTTTATTTATAGTAGGTACCTACTAAAATGAATGTTTTATCATTATCAACCCATATTCGACACGAGTCTCCTCTCAGAATGAGAGGGGTTAGGCCTTAGTCTACCACGCTGGCGTAATGGGGATTGGCAGACTTTACACACAGAATTGATAAAATTCTGAGGTATGCAGGTTTCCCCGCGATGTTATTCCTTCACCGTTTGAGACACGTGATATTTAATTTCTTAAATGCACACAACTGAAAAGTTGGAGGTGCATGCCTCAAAAAATGAGTGTTTACGGGAAATCAATTATAAAAACGTTGCTCAGTGGTTCTATGGTATAAAAGTAAAGGAGAAACTAGATCGAATAGTTCCTGAATCTTCAATGAATGAATGAATGAATCTTGCAGAATAGCTTCCGTTCTCTTTTAGCAGTTCAAAATTTGCGTTCGACCTGCATCTAATCGTCAGGTCAGTCACGTCCTTAGCCCGAATTCTATCGAAGTGATTGAACTCTATGTAAACCAGCTCAAAGGGTGGTGGCGTCTTTTGCATCAAATTACAATTACAGATTAGGCTTCGATGTTCTAGTTAGCGTGACCTGGCTTTGCATGGAGGAGTCTTTTTTGAGACTTAAAAAAATTAATAGGTCAAAAAGCATTTATTTCTAGCAAGGTTATTTACTAGCACTATTGAAACACTTATGTAAAGTTGAAAATTTAAACTTAAAGTTATGAATTTCAAATATAGGTGTATAGGCAAGCGAGTGATCTTCTTCTTTCTTGTTGGCACTTTGTACTACCCGGCAGTAGCTATCGTAGACGCAACGTCACTTCTCATTCTGACGTTACTGAGGTTTTTAATCCACGACTTTGGGGGCGCCCGGACCGATAAACTCAGGCCCAAATACCCTTACATAATGGCCCTCTAAGCCAAGGTCCGAGTCTTAGAGTCAAACGCCCTTAGAGAGTCGTTCCAACCACATTTTCTTGCGATGCTTCTGAGCTCGCCCAACACCCCCCGGTGACGCCGCTGAGGTCCCATTAAGGAGCCTACGGCACTTACACAATCAGGAAAAAAGTCACTTTTCATCATGTGAGACGAATGGCCATGCGTTAACTTACATGCATGTCGTAGATCGCATCGTTTTGATATTTCGTACATTCTCCACTCCACACCATAGAGCTAAGCCAACCTCCTTATACGCAGGGGCGTAGCTACCGCCGTATCCGTCGTAACAATGACACGGGGCCCCGGACTACAGAGGCTCCATACGTATGAAAGCGTGCGCTCAAAAGTAAGTAGAAAACATCCTACTTAAGTCTTCCATCCATTCAGTCCATCCTATTTAAGTCAGCGCATTTTTGTATATTTTGTGAGAAATCTTTTGAGCCCCCTACTAATTTTGATACAGGGCCCCTTCAAGGCACGCTACGCCACTGCTTATACTTCAAATTATTACATCAAAATAATTGGTATAGTTGTTCTACCTTCAAAACACGGAAATGGCTTTGATTTACATACATTTAATACTTTCTCGAATTTCCCCTTTCCTCTCCAACTACGTAAATAGCTTGAGTTACAGGAGTGGTTTGACAGCCTCAGTAGTGCAGTGGTATGCGCGGTGGATTTACAAGACGGAGGTCCTGGGTTCGAGCCCCGTTTGGGCCGATTGAGGTTTCGTAGTGTAGAAACCGAAAGGGGTGTGGATTTTCATCCTCCTCCTAACAAGTAGCCCTAGGTAAGTCTTGTAAAGAAAAAAATAGAAGACTTAACAGACAGAATCTAGATCTTATGGGCCCTCAAGCTATTAAGACTTAAATTCCAAGTAGTCTCTAATAATTTCAAATTTAATCAAAGTTAAGTAATCGAAGGATGTAGGAGTGGTTTTGGCTCACATAGCAATTACGTACCATCTGTTCCGATGGTACAAAACCTAGTATTTACGCTAGCGAATCAAGGTGATCTACTCAAGATGCTCGTGGACAAGATATTACTTGAAACTTATATAATAGGTAGCTTTCACAAAAAATAAAAAATCTTTTATTATGGTAATCTATATTTTAGAGAGAGAACACATTATCCCTGATGAACATATAGGCTATATTTCATCCCTGTATTTCCACGGGACGGGAAATATGCAGGTAAAGCCGCATTGTGTCTGCTAGTTGTTAATAAGACGTAAACGTGACGGCCTCCGTGGCGTAGTGGTATGCGCGGTGGATTATAAGACGGAGGGCCTGGGTTTGATCCCCGGATGGGCCGATTGAGGTTTTGATCCAGGTCTGACTGGTGGGAGGCTTAGGTCGTGGCTAGTTACCGCCCTACAGACAAAGATGTACCGCCAAGCGATTTAGCGTTCCGGTATGATGTCGTGTAGAACCCAAAAGAGGTGTGGATTTTCATTCTCCTAACAAGATAGCCCGTATCCATCTTAGATTGTATCATCACTTACAATGAGGTGAGAATGTAGCCAAGGGCTAACTTGTAAATAATATAAAATATATATTAGAAGCAGAACAACAGTAGGAGGCACTTGATGGTAAGTGCCTCCACTTACCATCAAGTGCCTCCGGGTGGTCAAACCACCCACCATCAACCCCACTTTATGTGGAACAAAGATACAGTAAAAAGATCAAGCAGGTTGTGTCAAAATGTGTCAAAACATCGTATGACATACGTCATCAACATCATATTAGCCAATGGACGTCCACTGCAGAACATAGGCCTTTTGTAGGGACTTCCAAACATCACGATACTGAGCCACCTGCATCCAGCGAGTCGCTGCGACTTGCTTGATGTCGTCAGTCCACCTGGTGGGGGGTCGACAACATTGCGCTTTCTAGTGCGGGGTCGCCATTCCAGTACCTTGGGACCCCAACGTCCATCGACTCTTCGAACTATGTGCCCCGCCCATTGCCACTTCAGCTTCGCAACTCGTTGAGCTATGTCAGTGACTTTGGTTCTTCTGACATACGTGCGCTTTGATAATTACAGCCTCTGCTTCCTTACTATAGCTCTCGCCATTGGCTCGAGCTGCAATATCGCCTCGGCTGTAATTTTCAACTTACCACACTTATATCATAATGTACTATTAACTACAGATGGCTCAAAACAGGGTTGTTTGGAAATCCTTAAGAGCTTATGCTCAGCAGTGGTTATCCATGTCCATGATAATGATGATGATGATGATACATAAGAGCTCTGGCACAAACAGCTCAATAAAACCCAAAAGTCTATAATTTACTAAAATACAGATAAATACAGAGATCTCCCCTTCTCTTTGAAGGTTAACATGCTCTATTAGATTTATAATGTAACAGAGGAATAACAATTCATTATTCAGCCGCAAATAGTCTAAAATACTGTCATTATGGCAATCAGACGGTAACGGCCGTACAGTGTGGCCAAATGTGGAATAAAGCAATTAGATTCAGTACGCGATAGGCCAAGAGCTAACGACGTAAGTTTTATTGTTTTCGTTTTCAGCCGAAATACAGTATTTTGATTAAAAGTCTGATCAAATCACAATTTCTTATGAATAGTTACAAAAATTAATATATCTTTATAGCTTTCAGCTCGCTCCCGGGCAATAGGATTGGGAATCACCGCCTTGGTTGCGAAGACAATGTCGCTGTCACCCGGAAGTGTCATAAGTCCGGTCATGGTATTTTTTTTATGCAATATACTACAACTAAGCCTGATGGAAAGCATTAAAGCGGTCTAAGTTGGAGGGCGCTTACCTAGAAGATGCCTAATCACTCATGCTTTGAAGGTGTTTAAATTATAAGTTTCAGGAAACACAAACCCCGGAAGGGTGTTCCAAATTTTTGCTGTACGAATTAGAAATGTGGATGTAAATCGTTTCGTACGAGTTGCTTGGACATCCACAATATATGGATGCCACCGTTAGCGATGCCGTTTTATGGTAGAAAGGAGAAGGAATAAGTAAAAGTAGACTGGTGGCAGAGTCAAGGGGACAAAAGGTTATTTTAATCTCAGGAATAAGAAATTTTATGAATATTTCCATGTAGCTTAATTTTATAATTAAATTATTTGCTTATTTTCTTAATCTAAACTAACACGATAGTATTTTAAATTTGTGTTTGTCTATTGTTAATAGTCTTGCGCTTGCGGACAATAACTCCTTAAGGAAATTAATGGTCAGGGGTCTTACCACAAGCTCTTAAATTCGTAGCGATTCCATAATGTTTTACATTTACGAGTAGTACGCTTTTCACAGGATTGTTTCCTATTACAATGTAGGACTTCATTGAACATTTCATTCATTTCATTCAATACCATTTTACTGAGGTAACTTTACGCCCTTAAATAAGGTGGACAGATGTCATGATGGTTTTGCATGAAGTTGTGGTTAAATTTTCATCATGTAAATGTGTCATGTAAAGGGATGAAAAAAGAAAAAGAGGCAGACCAATTAGTAGATGGAAAGACGATTGCCTTTGAAGGAACATACAGGACCCGATCAGCTATGGAAAGGACACAATGGAAGAGGAAGGGGGAGGCCTTTGCCCAGCAGTGGGAAGAAATTTAACTATAAAGCATGTAATAAATATTATGTAATTTAGATTGTAAAGGCTTAAATAAATAAATAAAAATGTGTCATGTTGTTTTTTTCGTTGTATTAAGCGTTTAAATAAAATAGTTTCCGTCTCCTACACTATGCGGTCCTCACATTCACCGTTTGATGTGGCTGACGCTATAACGAGCCGTTGTGCAACGCGAGGCTCGAGCCTTGACGATCTTATACGAATAAAGTGATATTACAAGTTTCAGAAAATTAAATTTTCATCACTATGAGCGTACTAGCGGACGCCCGCGACTTCGTCCGCGTGGTATTCAGTCTTTCACAAATCCCGCGGGAACCATGGTTTTTTATTGATTGATGTAGCGTATTTTAATTCAGAGTATAATCTATTTCCATTCGGAATTTCAAATCGCCTGTGTAGTAGCGGCGTAAAAGAGTAACAAACATCCATACTTTCTTTAAGCCATTTCTGACAGGACCACATGAAACAACATTGTCTGCAAAATCTAAATCTATAAGATATTCACATGGCTTGAATTAATACATCACCGGCTTAGCACCGCCTTCATACTGATCAGCAGGTAGAACATATTATGATGTTATTTTTCGCTTTTTAGTTTAATGGGTACGTTTTTAGGTTTTGAAGTCGGTCGTATTTTTTTTATTAAATTTTTTTTCAAATAGGCTTAGTTTACAAGCTCTTTCGAAAAGTCAGGTAATAATACTAAACTTAAGATAATGATGATAATAATTATTAGAAAACTTATAATTAAAGTTACGAGGGTTCCAAACGCGCCTTGGTCTGAGAAGAGCCCACAGCAATATAATAACAAATAGTGTTATTTTTTAGCTTATTATCTATGTTAGTGCGAAATACAAATACCTATAATAATACTGATTGTAATTTGCTCAGAAGGGTTTCGCCAAATCCGTAAAAAAATATCGCAACCTATTTATAGTCCGATATTGATCCGATTAAATGAAATGCGGTTTGACCGGTTTTTGTCGTAGAATATAATGGGACACGACCGGAACGAAAGTAAAGAAAGCGCGCAAAGAATTCTCTGTCATAGTAGGTATTTGATACTATTTATTTAATTTGTTTATTTATTCTAGTACCTAAACCTTATATTTACAATGTCTGATTTTAATCTTACCCGCGCACATTTTAATGTCTGTCGGTTTTCTCCGTATGTTTTTTTTTTTATTATTCTTTACAAGGTAGCCCTTGACTACAATCTCACCTGATGGTAAGTGATGATGCAGTCTACGATGGAAGCGGGCTAACTTGTTAGGAGGAGGATGAAAATCCACACCCCTTGCGGTTTCTACACGGCATCGTACCGGAACGCTAAATCGCTTGGCGGTACGTCTTTGTCGGTAGGGTGGTAACTAGCCACGGCCGAAGCCTCCCACCAGCCAGACCTGGACAAATTAAGAAAATCTCAATCTGCCCAGCCGGGGATCGAACCCAGGACCTCCGTCTTGTAAATCCACCGCGCATGCCACTGCGCCACGGAGGCCGTCAAACCGTACCAATCCAGTCCGTACTGGACCAATCCAGTTGAAATTTCGTACACATATAAATAATAGTGACCCAAATACAGGGATGTAATGTGAATAGGTAAAATTTTAATATGGGGGGGTATTTATGGGGGGTAAGATGAAAAGTTGAAAAGAAAACTTTTACAAACTTCATTGTGAGATCAAATGAAAGGTTTTTAATAAGATGAATAAGAGGATGAAAGGAATGAATACATGAAAGATGATGAATAAGAGGATTTAAAAAAATATTAGAATTAAAAAAAAAATACTTTTCAATCAGGCTTAAAAATTAAGCGACGATGCAGCCTATAATCTGAATTATGTTGTAATCCAAGAAGCTTTGTATGTTCACTTGTAGAGGATCATCTTCGGGACATTTAGGAAGCGAAATGCTAGCCACTCACCATCCAATAAGTCCACATGCCTGCAGCGCCAACAGCAGGACATCCGATGAAACTGATCGTGTGTTGGCCGCAATGTGCTTGATGTCATGCAGATCGCGACCAACACACTATCAGTTTTATCGGATGTCCTGCCCAGCCCTGCTACCGCCGTGTCAGCTATATCAATGATACGGGGCCTCCGGACTACATAGACCCCTTATGGCTTTATTAAAAAGGTGAGAAAATATGGAAAAAGAGTAGGGGTAGGACGGAGGTAGGGTAGAGGTAGCGTAGGGTAAGGTAGGGTATAGGTAGGGAAGAAGTAAGTGCACCTAACCACTTGAACGCCCATGATATTAACCAGATATATAGCTAAACGCGGGGCGTTTAGCTATAATCCCCGCCCCCCAAAAATCCTCAAAAATTACCGAAATTCGACAGATGCCGACCTACTAAAAACGTTACGACGACTTAAGTATCGCACGTATTTGAAAATAAAATACCATATATAATATAGAGATTAACTTTAGCGTTGTACTTAAGCCGCCAACAAATATCTACTTTTAATAAAAAATGTTAAACATTGACTTTTATTTTTTTTTTAATAAACTTAAAACTTTTTCAAAATTAATCAATCTTTTCTTACACAACACTAAGATATTTATACATCAGATTTAAGTACACATTTTCTAAAATAAAAATCCATAAAAACAACCCTAAGTTAAAGCGAAGCTTGATCGGGTCCGCTAGTTTTACTTTTAGATATATATATTTCGATTTTAATGAAAGATTCATATCCTATGAGTCGCGCATAACATTGAGTAAGCCAAGTTCGGACGATGCTCACGAATTCCATTCACTTTCGCCGTTTCATCACAGCATGCAGGTCGCAGGCTGAAATAATATCACACTGCTTGTACAAATTGCATTTATATTTCATTCCAGGGCCTGTAGCCATGTGGCACGTCGAATCTCTTTCTACAAATGCTAACGCCACCAAAACAAAAAAATATATGGGAATGACAGATCCAAACGACAGATCACGTGACCGATAGCAAATGTAATTCCCATACATCTATACTTACTAATATTATAAAGCTAAAGAGTTTGTTTGTTTGCTTGAACGCGTTAATCTCAGGAACTACTGGGCCGATTTGAAAAATTCTTTTAGTGTTAGATAGCCCATTTATCGAGGAAGGCGTATCCTCGTATTCCTACGGGAACGGGAACCACGCGGGTGAAACCGCACGGCGTCTATTAGTTTGTTATAATTTTCGAAGAGTTTGCGATTGTAGAAAGAGAATCGATGTGGCACACTTCTTTATTACACGGATTTATAAAGCGACGTTAGCCTACGCGCTTTGTGTTGTATGGTTATTTGCTTGAAGAATAAATTATATTATAACTAGCGGACGTTCGCGACATCGTCTGCCCTAGGACCCCTTTTTAGCGCTCGTCGATTAACTATAAACTACCTCCCTGTCAATTTTCAACGTTCGTCAAGCGGTTTTGGAAATTTTCGTTTTTATATAATTTGATAAACATAAAGACACCAGCGAATTTGTGAAGTAGTACCTAGACCATACAAATCCATACGCATAATTATACACTACTTACTCTCCTAATCCTTTGTTACTGGTTATATAGAAGACCGAGGACCCAGCTATCTTGACTCAGTGTTTGTGGACTATAAGTAAGCCGGTAGAAGCCTTGGCTGTGCTATTGTCATTGCAGAGATGCCGAATAAACCACTAGTTCCTAGTGTTGTAGTTAGAGGAAAATCCATTAACGTCTTCCGATTTACGTAACGAGAAAGATTAAAAGAGGCTTAAAAAAGTACTTAGTTACCTAACTCTTTTATTAATAAATCACAGATACCACATTTCCGCACACGATCATTAAAACAGTAGGTAAGCGTCAGTTCAGGTCAAAGAGTTCGTGAGAAATGAGACCAGCTGGTCACTTAAAAATGAATTCATCAATCTATGTAAATTACGTGATGCTTTTTGCCTTCTTTAGTTAGTAATTAACCGACTTCCAAAAAGGAGGAGGTTCTACGTTCGGCTGTATGTATGTTTTTTTTTTTTTTTTTTTTTTTTTTTTTTTCATCATTATGATTTTTTTCCATTAAGGAGGGGAAATCCTCATGGACACCCTAAAGGGTAGTGCCGGACTCTTACCGGCTAAAACCCCTCCTCCTTTTCGGCCTAAAACACGGTAACACTTTTGCCTATATCCTATGTCGTTGTTTATGTTTTATCATTATGATTGATGCACATTAAACACACATAGCTTGGGTAGGTAGGGGTAGATTAGGGTAGGTGTAGGGTGGGGGTAGTGTAGGGTTTTTTGTTTTCGTAGCGTTTGTAGAAAGAGATTCGATTTGCCACATGGCTACAGGCCCTGGAATAAAATATAAATACATTACAATGTGTAATATTTCAAACAAAGTGTAATATTTTTCGAGCTAAGCCGCTGGTCTATTCTGACAGATCTTAAGTTCGATACTCGCCGTTTGACTGTTGACTTATATATAAATAAACAATAATTTAGCGCCAAAATATAAGGTTTTATGTATTATGAAAGGAGTTAACAATAAACTAACTTTTCAAATTACAATGGCGGCATCAGGTAATAGTAGCAAAGTAATAATATACCTATCGCCCACTAATGTCATTCCGAGGTTGATTTTCCACTGACAGATGTAACATACTATAAATTACTGCAGAGTAAAGCACATATGTTATACTTTATAACTGTGGTTTAAATTGTAAACGGGTTTACTTACACTATTTTACTTGTACGTATACCTATACATTAAAAGTAATCTTATAGTACTTTTAGTTCAGAAAGAAACTACTTGTAGAAGTAAGAATGTATTTGCGTATACAATATACATGGATAACTTTGTGGAGTTGCCATGGATTGCTCACAAAACGCTCTAGATTTTGTATTTCGTTGCAAACGAGAAATACAAAATCTAGAGATATACCTATACGAAAAACACTTAGACTAAAATGTCTCATTTAGAAGTGCTTTAGTTTTTTATAATTATAATATGGCTTTATACTATATATATATGTTACTATATACATATATGCACAAAGTGATCTGAATTATTGCTACTTCACTTGACACAACATGATATTGTAAACAATATTAAGTTGTGTATATATATTATGTATACAACTTTCGTTGTTTACTATAAGACTATGTTCTATGACCTTTGTTCGTCTTAGTTTCGACGCTAGTGACATGTCTACAGTATAAAATTTTTGGCTATATAGCCATAGCTTCGCTGATCGCAGGGAGTGGCTTAAAAGTCGCTATGCGGTGAAAGGACGCGCGGACCGCTTAGGTAACGCGTATTATGTTTACGACACCGCCTCTAATAACTCGAGTGACACTGCGGCTCTTCTTTTTACTGCCTCAAGATGCTTGAAATATCATTATTTGTGGTTCAAAATTTCGACACAAATTCACTTTGGTAGTTTAAAATGTGTGGGTGGATTACATGTTGTGACTATTTGGTGAAGGTTTTGTATGTACGACAGTCTGCGATAACCAGACATACCTCATTTTATAGAAGATTAACCGACGCCCTGCGGTCTCACCCACATAGTTCCCGTCCTCGTAAGAATACGGGGATATATAGCCTATAACACTCACAAATAACGTGGTTTGCTAGTGGTAAAAGAATTTTCTAAATTGGTTCAGTTGCGACCCCGCACCAGAAAGCGCAGTGTTGGTAGACCTCCACCAAGTGGACTGACGGCAAGCGATTCGCAGGGATTCGCTGGATGCAGGCGCCTTAGGACCCTGATGTTTGAAAGTCTCTACAAAAGGCCTATGTCCTGCAGTGGACGTCCATCGGCTGACATGATGATGATGATGATGATGATGATGATGATGAAATCGGTTCAGTAGATCCAGAGATTACCAACTACAACACCACGAATTTTACCTCTTTATAATATTAGTAGATATAGATGTATGCCTTCTTCCAACTGAAGTTTGGCGGTCATGTGCAGGTAGGTATATAGAAAACTTCCGATCTGTTGCAAGATTGTCAAACTCAGGTCAGGTTAACTTGAACCACTCTTTGACATTATATCCACCCTTTCCGCTGTCTTCCTGGAGCACGTTTTCCGGGTATCTTCTAGGATCAACCTAGGAAACTCATAGAGGGATCCCTGGAAAGGCATGAAATGAATGTGTGAATAGGCATATTCTTGGTAAGCGCGCTCCAATTTAAATTATAGTCAAAATCTAAAAAATTGCCTAAAAAAAATACCCTCGCAAGCATAAATTGCTTAAAAAAATACCCTTTGTCCGAAAAATGTGATTTTACTTCTTCATAATGATTTTCAAGAGGCTACGGTCAAAATTAGCTATTTTTAAAAAATTGAGCATGGTTTATGGTAGGATTTGAATAAAAAAACAACCAAGTACTTAGGTCTAGGTAGGTCACAAACCATGTACTTAACGTTATGCTGCGACATGGCCTCATGCTATAATGTTCTATTCTATGCAGTGACAATGGGTTATATGTATCGTTGATTTATTACAAGGACAGTCCAGTGGGGACTTTCACTGCCTCTCTATTCCACACACATCGCACAGTAGGCCAACTGTGTTATACTATACCTACCTACCTACTATTCCTATATTACCTACCTATACATACAGTTGCCTTCCGAACTAAAAAAACGCTTATAACTACTTACAAGTTAGCAATAATACGGTATTGGCCAGTGCCGGATTAAGGTAACTTGATGCTCTAAGCAATGTTCCTCTGCCTGTCTGTTCTCCGTCAACATCGATTTAAAAAGCGCGGATTTTGAAATTCCCTTAATTCTCGTGTGCTAATTTTTTTGTCGGTCGTCTCTAGTGTCCTCCTACACGGGATACCCTAAGCTGCATAAATAGCTTATAGGCTAATCCAGGAGTATTGGCTCATTACGCGCTACTAGTCCGTTAAACCACATTAGAGTAACGTAAAGACCTGGCGCTACGCTAAAAAAGGATTATAATGACATAAATGAAAGACAATGATGATCTCAGGGTCACCTTATTCTTGATACTTTTAATATACTGTTTTGTGGCCGAAAGTCTTATAAATGAATAATTTCTGTGAGGTTATGGACCGCAATGTTTCCAGGTATTTAGCTTAGAAGCTATATTATATATCTATCAGACCGAGGGTCTCCCAGGGCGTCATCTATGACATTCCCAGGAAGACGTTGATAGCGAGTAGGTAATGAGGTCTGAGGAAAAGAGACTCGTCCGAGAGGGACGGACGTTGGTAAGAGGGTACCTACGTGTGACGAACCTGAACGTAACTTGATATGAACCAACGTCCGGGTGACGTAAGAGGTGGAGAATCTAAACAGATGTTATAAGGTAACGTCATCTAATATGGAGGAAAGGCTTGAACAAAGCCGGTCAGCCGGTCAGTTACATAAACAACCCTTTCACGACAGATCCTTCGCTCACGAGCCAGACTGGTTACTGGCAGGCTGCGATCACACTGTGGTGTTAAGCTTCAAGCTAATATTAGCTTTTTATTAACATGCCGTTAACTTGACTTGACTTGATTGCTAACTCAAGAAGGCTCACAGTCATTCAGCGGGCGATAGATCGAGCTATGCTTGGGTTCGCGCTGGCCGACACTCACACATGCAAACTGTGTCGACGCATACATCATAGTTTCTCTGCGTGATCGAATGAAAGGATATCCGTAGAAGATTCAAAATCACCGACATAGCTCAGTCGCGAAGTTGAAGAGGGTTTCAGGGAGCCGCTGGTGTTTGGAAGTCTATACAAGAAGTCTTTGTCCAGCAGTGGATGTCCATCAACTAATATTGATGATGATTATGATGATGATGATGATGATGATGATAATGATGATAACATACCGTATGTATTGTTGTTATTTTACCTCAGCAAGGTAAACGCATAGCGAGACAATTTATGGTGACAGACTGACAGTTGTGTATATAGGTAAGTATATACTAATTCATATCTATTACTAGTTCCCGTTCCCGTAGGAATACGGGGATAATATATATCTTAGACCTTATACCTATAGCCTTCCTCGATAAATGGACTAACATTGAAAGAATTTTTAAATCGGACAGTAGTTCCTGAGATTAGCGCGTTCAAACAAACAAACTCTTCAGCTTTAAAAGTATAGATTTTTTAAACAATACACACACATGAGTAGCCCCAATAAGCCCCAAAGCCCCGTAAGCGTATAGCTTGTATTATACTCGTCGGTACTATATATACTACAAATAGATACTTAAATAATGTATATTTACACCCAGATACTGGAAAATACCCATGTTCATCACACAAATATTTTCCAGTTGTGGGAATCGAACCCACGCCCGTGGATACAGGAAGCAGACTGTCAACTTGACACTTGTAGCTTTAAACACACAGCCTTATATTCTAAACAAGTCAACGCTATCGTAAGCTAAGCACGAAGTCAGCAGCTTGTAAATACCGCCATACAACGCTTTTCACCTAGTGTATGCAAATACTTGCTTACACAAAGCGAAAGGTCGTGATTTATGTCGAATTTCTTTTTTCATAACAAACGGGTTGGATTTTAAAATAGATCTTTGTGCTCTATGGAATAATGTTTATTCCTTTAAGGCTTTATAGCACAACAGATTTTTGCCTATCTCGCTTTTAAAAATTGCTTTAAATGATAATTTGAATCAACTTGTATGGGTCAGGCTCAGGGGTCTACAAATGAAAATGAATCTGGCTACTGGAGACATGACTCTTCATGTAGGAAAAAAAATACTTTTTATACTTGGACATTTGAGGATCGGCTAGGCTATTCACTAATTTTGAGTGGATAAAGGTACACGAAATTTACCAACTACAACTAAAACTAGCTATCAATATAGTGATTTTGTATTTACCTACTAACCAGCGTGTCTCCCGTTATGATTTTCGTAAGTAATGGGCTGTACGAAATACGCGGTTAATAAATATGGGTTGTTATTGATTTGATGTTAATTATATTAGCTGACATTATTCTTAGTGAATAGGCCTGCTGGACCTACTACTCACACCTGCTAGGAGCATACGATGACAAACTTTGATCCTTGATATTATGAGGCATGTCTTGGTTCATAGGTAGGTACCAACTCGTAGATCATTGGTAGGTACTGTTTATTAATAAAAGCGGAACTTGGATGATTAGAATTCAATCATTTAATTCTACCCCTTAAGTTTTATGGTTACAGTGGGTCACAGAACTTCAAGAGGTCACTTTCGTGCGCCTCAGTTGCGATGTGCTGGTAACATGTCTAATACCTAGTATAAAATCTTTGGTTGATGTAGGTACTTACCTACTTCAGCTGTATCTGTTTTTTTTGCTAATTTCTACAGCCTGTTATTATTAGGCTAGAATTACTCAGATTCTTGATTTTTCAATTATAGCTATTTGCGTAAAATTACTTACGTGAATTCTCTCAAATCTCAAAAGATTGCGCAGTTCCTGAATCGTTTTTCTAATGGGTAATTGTTCAAACTCAAACGCCTTGTATTATTTACATTCGCACGACCGTTAACACTTACCCAAGTTGCTTGCCTAATAATGACCGATGACGCTATGAGAAATGGTCTATTCACAGGAAATAGTATGTGAATTGTATTATGCCTACTGGAAACAATGGAGTGGAAATACAGAGGCCATAATGGATAACTTCTTGGTTGCAAAATTCAAAATTATTCAAGTGGAAAACAGGTAGGTACTAAACTGTAGACTGCGTAACTTTGAATTCACCCATTCTCCCATTATTTGTTTGGTCTATGTTATCAATTCAAAAATCGTATCAGATTGGTAAGATTATCATCAGCGTTGGTCCTAGGAAAGGTGTTTTGAATTTTGAATTTCATTTAGCAGTTTTCTCATACCACGTTCAACATTGCATTCAATCAAATCAATATTGCATTTGATCGTGAGAGAGCGGCTTTACCCTTTTCCTATACGGATTGGCTGTCTCAATGACCACGTCCGTTCTTCAAATTATACTTGCAGACGCCCGCGATTCTTCCTCGTTTTTAGTACATGTTTTAATTTTGTATGGAGGCTGGGCCTTTATTCCGAGTATCAAGTATGCTTACTTTACAACCAATTATTTTAATCTTAAAATAACATAAAATACAGGGCATTTTTTTTAAAACTATTTATATAAAATGTAATTTTTTCATTAGCTGACAACATTAATTAGGAATTATATCATGGCAACATGCTCGTAATTCACACCCTGACAGATTGTCAGTGATCTTCGCGTAGTCGCGTTCGTTCTAAAGCAATATATGGAATTGTTTTGTTTCATGCTTCTCTGTCTATTAATTGATGTTTATTTTTAACTTGTGTCATATTGACTTTGACAATATTACATGACATTGACAGCTTACACCGGATATGAATTCAATTCCAGGTGTTTTTATTGGCTGTTTTGAACACTTTCACTGCATTGTCTATGTTTAATTTGTAGACAAGCGAGCGAAACAAAAAAAATATTTATCTAATTAATGCGGGTTCCAAAAATTCTGAAAATTATTTTCTAAACAGCAATTAGTATCTTCTATCCGTAAAAATACGATCGACTTGCTTATAAATAATAGAGGCCCATTTTAGGACATGTTTTTTTATCAAGTTCAGTGTCTAAATGGGACATAAACTCTTTTTTTTTTACTTTTGTAACACCAACCAAACTGTCTGACCTCAGGACTGCTACAGATAATTTCTTCAATAAATGATATTTAACGACCTCCGTGGCTCAGTGGATTTACAATACGGAGGCCCTGTGTTCGATTCCCGGCTGGGCTGACTGAGGTTTTCTTAATTAGTCCATGTCTGGCTGGTGGGAGGCTTCGGCCGTGGCTAGTTACCACCCTACCCGCACAGATGTACCGGCAAGCGATTTAGCGTTCCAGTACGATGTCGTGTGGATTTTCATCCAACTCTGAACAAGTTAGCTCGCTTCCATCTACACTTACCATAATTAACTTGTAAACAATAAAAAAAAATACAGAAAAATATCACAATAAAAAAATTTATTATCTATATAACATAACATCGGACCGTAACCGTGGATGAAACGATAGTATATTACAAAATATGCGTATATTATACGATACATGGCTTGTTGTTTGTATGGTGATGTTTGATTCATACACAGTTTTGACACTTGACAAAATATCCTAATAAATAAGTAACAAAAACAGTAATAATTTAATTTTTTTTTTTCACTAACTAAATCAATAAAGATTAACAGGCTGTATGCCCAGCAACCTTTGCCTGTAAAAAATAGATTATAAATAAAAGTAATGACTATTGAAATCACACTCTTACTTGCAAGTAGATGAATGAAACAATAAGAGTTCATAAAATGGACCCAGTCTAGTTTACTACTCCCAATGGCGTGCCAAAGTTAAAATGGAATATGTCTAACAGTGGAATTCAGACATTGTGAGGGCGCCCCTAGGGGATCGTTTACCCGCTGAGTGTCGAATTTAAACTCTTCAGTTTAGTTTACTACTCCCAATGGCGTGCCAAAGTTAAAATGGAATAATTGGAATATGTCTAACAGTGGAATTCAGACATTGTGAGGGCGCCCCTAGGGAATCGTTTACCCGCTGAGTGTCGAATTTAAACTCTTCAGTTTAGTTTACTACTCCCAATGGCGTACCAAAGTTAAAATGGAATATGTCTAACAGTGGAATACAGACATTGTGGGGGCGCCCCAAGGGGAACGTTCACTCGCTGAGTGTCGAATTAATACTCTCATGTTTGAGGATTCGACACTCAGCTGGTGAATGGTCCCCTGGGGGTACCCCTACAACTTCAATGAATTCCACAGTAAATAGCAATCTAACAAATCGCAAGACTAGATGTACACTTGAATGATAGTACATATAACATGGTTATAGGAAACCCCCAGACATTGACATGATATTTCTTCTTTCAATGCATAGAGGGTAAATTACGTAGAATTTTACAAAAATATTTTGGACAATATGTATAATATATATATAATCGGATGCAATCTTTATGACGTCTCCGAAATGAGCAGCGCGCGGAGTGATGCCCCACCGCTGCCCCGCTACGTTACCGCTGACACCTAAAATCTTGTATTGCACAGCTTAACGCACCATGTTTTTTAACGTCATAAAAATTGCTTCCGACTATACTAAATTGTCACTTCTTCACTAAAAATGATGATATTTTAAAGAAATTCAATAGAATACATTTTAATATTCAAATTTCAAACTGTGTATGAACCAATATGATACCTGTCCTCTGAAGACATATGACTATAAGGGTGTCTACACACATTCAATAATATAGTCAATATTATTACTGACTGTGTACATGTTCCCTAATATATTAAAAATAAATGTGATGACAATATTATTTATATTTATCAGTCCTAGACTAAAAATACAATTTCAAGAAATTAAAAAAGCAATTGGAGACATGACTGAATGAAAAAAAAAACGATGTTTATACAATAAAATGTACTTAGATAACAAACTTAGTTTACATAGGACTCGAAATTTCAAACTAAATATAAATTCGAAATCATTATATACAAATATAATTTCGCAATTTCTTTCAATAACTCATTAAAATTTTTAGGTGTTTTTGTGATTTTTTAAAGGTTTTATGTAGGTATATAGTTCAAGAATAGAAAAAAAATTTCAAGTAAAATCAACCTAATATACCTTAAATTAGAGATTAAATTTGTATTAATACACTATTTAATAGTACAGATATCCTTTAAAATGAAGTGCATTAGGTAGACTTAGCAAAACTATTTTATAGTTTTTGAGGTCTTCTATAAAAAACTTCAGTAAGTTGTAGGCCAATATTTAAAAAAAGATAAATTAAAAAAAAAATAAACGGTTTATACAACAATAACAGTTTTATGTTAAAATACCCATTGACCTCTTATAATAAAAGGACGCACAATCATGTAAAAAATTTCACTTAAAACTGGCCAATTTTGCTTTGACAGTTTTAGGATTATTGGTAAAGAAAATTATACCTAAAAGCTTTTAAATATAGTCCATTAATCAATAAAATCCCAAATTCAACCTTAAGCATTGAGTTTAAGGTTAAATTTGCAAATGCGACTACTTGAATTGAGTGCCAAGAAGTTGTGTTTGGCACTCATTGAGTAAGGACATTTTTTGGTCGCTGATTGTGCATCCACTTTTTAATGGGAGACCGATGTGAATACCCATGAAATAAGTTATCTAGATATTTTCGTCACATATACCTACTGCAAAAACGCTATGAATTCCATAAAAATAATCATTATAAATTATTAAAAATCCATACCAGATGGATGTATTTACAACACATTAAAATAATTTAATTTTGAAATATATGAATTCGAGTCGAAGCATTTTATACATTATTGTGATTATTATAGAAAAATATATTTAGTCACATCACTTTTAATGTGAAACATAATTTTAAATTTGTATGCTTGTTATTTTGTTTTACGATTTCTGACCCCAGCTTAGATTGTTAAAAAAAAAGTAATTAATATTTATTACAATTTTTTGTTAATTAAAGTTTGCTATATATTTGTTATTGTATTCTGTTATGTTACCATTAAGTACAGTAAAACTATTAAAGGAAATAAACCACATAATTAAGGCAACTGATCAATGAGCAGGAAATATAAATTACTGCATAATTATAAACTTAAATTTCTTTTTCATGATAATCCAGTTGTTGTTAGTTCAAATACTGAGGTATTTGTAATTTTAATTTTTAACTAATTTTTGCTTCAAACAGAGAAATTAGGCTTTACGCTAAACATAGGCAGAAAAAGAACACAAAACAGCTGCAAACAAAAAAAAATTAACATAAACATGGTAATCCCTATGTTTGTGTTTCAAACTACAGAAAGTCCATTTAACTCTGCATGTAGTGGTAAGTCGATAGACCAAGTGTGTTTGTGTGTATAAACTTCAGTTTTACACACTATATACTGTCTAAATTCTTGTCTGTATACCTTACCCATGCAAGACTAAACAGACTTCTTTAAGTAGATAAACAAGTTACCGATGAGCTTCACATTGAAAGTGAGGTGATCTCTTTGAGTCAGAGGCCAGGTATCGTTGCTGTGTGTATGTTTGTGTGTGTGTTTACATGAAATCGTCGTAATCGTCGTCGTAGTTGCCGTATGCGTCATATTGATTGAGGTGAGCCTGGAAATAATAATAAAAAAAAATGTATACAAGCAAGTAAAAACTCTCATTTGTCGTCAATAGCGATTGCGATTGGTACAAGCTAGCACAACTGTCAAAGCAAAGCTGAACTGGGTCCGCTAGTTTAAATATAAAGTAAAGTTCATTAGTCTAGTGGTTAGCCTTTGTATGGGTTGTTATTTTATTATTTTTTTAAAAGATTATTTGCCATACCTTTTTTTAATATAATAAAAGATTATTTTCATATTTTTTTTTAATATCCCCATTCCCATCCAACTAGTCGGGAAAGACTGTGCTAGGAGTGGGTACGATACGTGGGTACAACGCTCAATCGCCAACCATTAGTGAACAAGTGCGGAAAACGCCCAGGAAAGAAGATGGGGTAATGAGGTCTTGACTTTGTCAACGTCTTGTGGTTAAAGTGCTCACTTGGGTTACAAAATATTGAGCCTTTAATAGATAAGAGGGGATTTGATAAGACAAATATCTAAGCATTCCATGGATTCCAACATTGACATCTCACCTTGAGATTACATGGTTACATGTATGAGATATTATAGTGCCATGGGACGGTAGACCAACATGACCAATGAAAGATCAGGCGCAGGATCGACGGCTTAACGTGCTCCCGACGCACAAGGGTATACTAACAACGCCAACTTCCTAACTCCAGGAAAGACTGACCAGCCAGACCAGATTTTCCTTGTATAAAAAATCCCAATAACATATTTTTTTATTAGCCTGACCTGGGAATCTGGACTTAACCACTTAAACACAGAACCAATGAGGCAGTTAAATACTCTTTTAAAGAGCAAGGCCTTGGGATGGCCGATTAAAATGATAATTCTCTAATTTCCTAAAAAGTTTAGTCTAGTACTTACATTATCGCCTTCCACTTTTAATTTGGCCTTTCCTTTGCCCTTGTTGGGCTTCTTTGACTTTTCATTCTTTTCTGCCTTCTGTTTCTCAATGTAAAGGTTGTCCACTGTCAATTTTATCCTTTTTATGTCAGCAGATGCCACTGTCAAAAAAAAATGCAATGATTTACAGATAAATAAACTTAAGTCTAAACTGACTCAATAAATAATAATATGCTATACTAGTAAATTAAACATTTATTTGATACTCAATATAGCATAATTAAAAAAAAAAAAAAAAGATTGTCCAGAGGGCGCTATATTCAATTTAAATGTTGAAATCACAAACAATTTACTTACACAAATTAAAAATGATAAACTATATATAGATAAATAGTTTAAAAGATATACATATACACATAGTAACTTGTCAAAAAAAAATTATTAAATAAATAGAATGCAATCTTTGAAAACAAAAAATACTTGTAGGTAATTTTGAGTAAGTTCGAATTTGGTCTGGGGCATGCACCTCCAACTTTCATGTAAAAAAAACAAAATATCATGGGTCTCAAACAGTGAGGAAAACACATCGTGAGGAAACCTGCATACCAGAGAATTTTCTTAATTCTCTGCGTGTGTGAAGTCTGCCGATCCGCATTGGGCCAGTATGGTTGACTATTGGCCTAACCCCTCTCATTTAGAGAGGACTCGAGCTCAGCAGTGAGCAGAATATGGGTTGATAATGGCGATGATGATGAATTTTGAACTTACTTTGTAAAATAATATTTTTGACCAGTTCATCAACAAAGGCGGGGAACTCCTCCCTGTTCTTGTACAAGTTGATTTTAGTGCAGAGCAAGTCGGCAAACTCTGTGAACTCCTCCTTTGTGGTGGGGTTGAAGCCGTCCAGCTTGCCCGAACCACCACTCTCTATGCCTGGAAAAATATTCATGAAATACAGTGTAAGCTCCATGATTTTTATTTTTCATTTAAAAAAAAAAAATTCAGCGAATGGTCTGTTGGCATGACTCTGTCACTCAATTTAAAGACAAACTCGCTAAAACGGCGAAATCACATGGCTTTTATTGGTTTAGCTTGCTTTCCATATAATGATACACTTTATAGCGTTACACCCACTCTATAACAACAATTAACTAATAAAAAGGTAGAATTTAATTTGCTGAAATTAGTGAAAACCATGCAGCTCTCTATGTTTTTTTGTCGCTTTATTAGCCTAGCCCTAATAAACAAAATATTTTTTTTAAGAAATTTGTGATGATTCACGATAATAGTACATATTATGAACGTCATAAGGCAACTGTCACCTTACCCATGCTATCTGAAAAACATTAAGATATAAGCTAAAGTTATTACCAAATGTTTCCATGGCAAGCCTCAAATCAGACTCCTCCTGCAATTTCTGGCGCCGGAGCTTCTCTGCAGCCTTCTGTTCTGGCGTCAATTCCTCCTCCTTCTCAGCCGCTTGCTCTAGACGCTATAACATAAAACAAAAATCAAGTTAGTACAGTTGTAAAACACATTACAGTCCACATTCAACATTGCATTTAGGTAAAACTAGTAATAAGTTTTGTCTATTTATATTTTTTTAAATATATGTATATGTTTAAAACCTCCTTAGTGGTATCTTGCTTTGGATCATTAGGTCCTGGGTTATTATTTGGATTATTAAGTGGTGGGTTGTCATTAAGCCCAGAGTTTGGTTATGAAATATTGAGCTTTTTGTTCATCCATAAAATTCTCAGATGCAGTCTGAAAGTTATGGATTTAGTCATGTTTTTTTATTTTGTATAAGCAAGACGACAGATCCTTCGCTCACGAGCCAGACTGGTTACTGGCAGGCTGCGATCACACTGTGGTGTTAAGCTTCAAGCTAATATTAGCTTTTTATTAACATGCCGTTAACTTGACTTGACTTGATTGCTAACTCAAGAAGGCTCACAGTCATTCAGCGGGCGATAGATCGAGCTATGCTTGGGTTCGCGCTGGCCGACACTCACACATGCAAACTGTGTCGACGCATACATCATAGTTTCTCTGCGTGATCGAATGAAAGGATATCCGTAGAAGATTCAAAATCACCGACATAGCTCAGTCGCGAAGTTGAAGAGGGTTTCAGGGAGCCGCTGGTGTTTGGAAGTCTATACAAGAAGTCTTTGTCCAGCAGTGGATGTCCATCAACTAATATTGATGATGATTATGATGATGATGATGATGATGATGATAATGATGATAACATACCGTATGTATTGTTGTTATTTTACCTCAGCAAGGTAAACGCATAGCGAGACAATTTATGGTGACAGACTGACAGTTGTGTATATAGGTAAGTATATACTAATTCATATCTATTACTAGTTCCCGTTCCCGTAGGAATACGGGGATAATATATATCTTAGACCTTATACCTATAGCCTTCCTCGATAAATGGACTAACATTGAAAGAATTTTTAAATCGGACAGTAGTTCCTGAGATTAGCGCGTTCAAACAAACAAACTCTTCAGCTTTAAAAGTATAGATTTTTTAAACAATACACACACATGAGTAGCCCCAATAAGCCCCAAAGCCCCGTAAGCGTATAGCTTGTATTATACTCGTCGGTACTATATATACTACAAATAGATACTTAAATAATGTATATTTACACCCAGATACTGGAAAATACCCATGTTCATCACACAAATATTTTCCAGTTGTGGGAATCGAACCCACGCCCGTGGATACAGGAAGCAGACTGTCAACTTGACACTTGTAGCTTTAAACACACAGCCTTATATTCTAAACAAGTCAACGCTATCGTAAGCTAAGCACGAAGTCAGCAGCTTGTAAATACCGCCATACAACGCTTTTCACCTAGTGTATGCAAATACTTGCTTACACAAAGCGAAAGGTCGTGATTTATGTCGAATTTCTTTTTTCATAACAAACGGGTTGGATTTTAAAATAGATCTTTGTGCTCTATGGAATAATGTTTATTCCTTTAAGGCTTTATAGCACAACAGATTTTTGCCTATCTCGCTTTTAAAAATTGCTTTAAATGATAATTTGAATCAACTTGTATGGGTCAGGCTCAGGGGTCTACAAATGAAAATGAATCTGGCTACTGGAGACATGACTCTTCATGTAGGAAAAAAAATACTTTTTATACTTGGACATTTGAGGATCGGCTAGGCTATTCACTAATTTTGAGTGGATAAAGGTACACGAAATTTACCAACTACAACTAAAACTAGCTATCAATATAGTGATTTTGTATTTACCTACTAACCAGCGTGTCTCCCGTTATGATTTTCGTAAGTAATGGGCTGTACGAAATACGCGGTTAATAAATATGGGTTGTTATTGATTTGATGTTAATTATATTAGCTGACATTATTCTTAGTGAATAGGCCTGCTGGACCTACTACTCACACCTGCTAGGAGCATACGATGACAAACTTTGATCCTTGATATTATGAGGCATGTCTTGGTTCATAGGTAGGTACCAACTCGTAGATCATTGGTAGGTACTGTTTATTAATAAAAGCGGAACTTGGATGATTAGAATTCAATCATTTAATTCTACCCCTTAAGTTTTATGGTTACAGTGGGTCACAGAACTTCAAGAGGTCACTTTCGTGCGCCTCAGTTGCGATGTGCTGGTAACATGTCTAATACCTAGTATAAAATCTTTGGTTGATGTAGGTACTTACCTACTTCAGCTGTATCTGTTTTTTTTGCTAATTTCTACAGCCTGTTATTATTAGGCTAGAATTACTCAGATTCTTGATTTTTCAATTATAGCTATTTGCGTAAAATTACTTACGTGAATTCTCTCAAATCTCAAAAGATTGCGCAGTTCCTGAATCGTTTTTCTAATGGGTAATTGTTCAAACTCAAACGCCTTGTATTATTTACATTCGCACGACCGTTAACACTTACCCAAGTTGCTTGCCTAATAATGACCGATGACGCTATGAGAAATGGTCTATTCACAGGAAATAGTATGTGAATTGTATTATGCCTACTGGAAACAATGGAGTGGAAATACAGAGGCCATAATGGATAACTTCTTGGTTGCAAAATTCAAAATTATTCAAGTGGAAAACAGGTAGGTACTAAACTGTAGACTGCGTAACTTTGAATTCACCCATTCTCCCATTATTTGTTTGGTCTATGTTATCAATCAGAAATCGTATCAGATTGGTAAGATTATCATCAGCGTTGGTCCTAGGAAAGGTGTTTTGAATTTTGAATTTCGTTTAGCAGTTTTCTAATACCACGTTCAACATTGCATTCGATCAAATCAACATTGCATTTGATCGTGAGAGAGCGGCTTTACCCTTTTCCTATACGGATTAGCTGCCTCTATGACGTTTGACACGAATTTGTGTCCGTTTTTCAAATTATACTTGCAAACGCCCGCGACTCGTCCTTGTTTATAGGACATGTCGTAATTTTGTATGGGGGCTGGGCCTTTATTCCGAGTGTCAAGGAAGCAGAACCAATTATTTTTATCTTAAAAGAACATAAAATACAGGGAATTTTTTTAAACTATTTCTAAAAAATGTATTTTTTTCATTAGTTGACAACATTAATTAAGAATTTTTATCATGGCAACATGCTCGCAGTTCACACCCTGACAGATGATCTTCGCGTAGTCGCGTTCGTTTAAGGCATTTTTAAAGCAAATTGGACTGTTTTGTTTCATGCTTCTCTGTCTATTAATTGATGTTTATTTTTAACTTGTGTCATATTGACATTTGACAATATTACATGACATTGGCAGCTTACACCGGATATGAATTCAATTCCAGGTGTTTTTATTGGCTGTTTTGAACACTGTCACTGCATTGTCTCTATGTTTAATTTGTACACAAGGGAGCGAAACGAAAAATATTTATCTAATTAATGCGGGTTCCAAAAATTCTGAATATTATTTTCTAAACAGCAATTTGTATCTTCTATCCGTAAAAAATACGATCGATTTGCTTATAAATAATAGAGGCCCATTTTGGGACATGTTTTTTATCAAAATCCGTTGAGTAGTTCAGTGTCTAAATGCGAGGTGAAGTGCAAACAAAAACACTTTTTTTTACTTTTGTAACACCAATCAAAGTGTCTAACCTCAGGACTGCTACAGATAATTTCTTCAATAAATGATATTTAACGACCTCCGTGGCTCAGTGGATTTACAATACGGAGGCCCTGTGTTCGATTCCCGGCTGGGCTGACTGAGGTTTTCTTAATTAGTCCATGTCTGGCTGGTGGGAGGCTTCGGCCGTGGCTAGTTACCACCCTACCGGCACAGACGTACCGCCAAGCGATTTAGCGTTCCAGTACGATGTCGTGTGGATTTTCATCCAACTCTAAACAAGTTAGCTCGCTCCCATCTTAGATTGCATCACAACTTCTCATTAGGTGAGATTGTAGTTAAAACCTAACTTGTAAAGAATAAAAAAAAATACAGAAAGTTATCACAATAAAAAAATTTATTATCTATATAACATAACATCGGACCGTAACCGTGGATGAAACGATAGTATATTACAAAATATGCGTATATTATACGATACATGGCTTGTTGTTTGTATGGTGATGTTTGATTCATACACAGTTTTGACACTTGACAAAATATCCTAATAAATAAGTAACAAAAACAGTAATAATTTAATTTTTTTTTTTCACTAACTAAATCAATAAAGATTAACAGGCTGTATGCCCAGCAACCTTTGCCTGTAAAAAATAGATTATAAATAAAAGTAATGACTATTGAAATCACACTCTTACTTGCAAGTAGATGAATGAAACAATAAGAGTTCATAAAATGGACCCAGTCTAGTTTACTACTCCCAATGGCGTGCCAAAGTTAAAATGGAATATGTCTAACAGTGGAATTCAGACATTGTGAGGGCGCCCCTAGGGGATCGTTTACCCGCTGAGTGTCGAATTTAAACTCTTCAGTTTAGTTTACTACTCCCAATGGCGTGCCAAAGTTAAAATGGAATAATTGGAATATGTCTAACAGTGGAATTCAGACATTGTGAGGGCGCCCCTAGGGAATCGTTTACCCGCTGAGTGTCGAATTTAAACTCTTCAGTTTAGTTTACTACTCCCAATGGCGTACCAAAGTTAAAATGGAATATGTCTAACAGTGGAATACAGACATTGTGGGGGCGCCCCAAGGGGAACGTTCACTCGCTGAGTGTCGAATTAATACTCTCATGTTTGAGGATTCGACACTCAGCTGGTGAATGGTCCCCTGGGGGTACCCCTACAACTTCAATGAATTCCACAGTAAATAGCAATCTAACAAATCGCAAGACTAGATGTACACTTGAATGATAGTACATATAACATGGTTATAGGAAACCCCCAGACATTGACATGATATTTCTTCTTTCAATGCATAGAGGGTAAATTACGTAGAATTTTACAAAAATATTTTGGACAATATGTATAATATATATATAATCGGATGCAATCTTTATGACGTCTCCGAAATGAGCAGCGCGCGGAGTGATGCCCCACCGCTGCCCCGCTACGTTACCGCTGACACCTAAAATCTTGTATTGCACAGCTTAACGCACCATGTTTTTTAACGTCATAAAAATTGCTTCCGACTATACTAAATTGTCACTTCTTCACTAAAAATGATGATATTTTAAAGAAATTCAATAGAATACATTTTAATATTCAAATTTCAAACTGTGTATGAACCAATATGATACCTGTCCTCTGAAGACATATGACTATAAGGGTGTCTACACACATTCAATAATATAGTCAATATTATTACTGACTGTGTACATGTTCCCTAATATATTAAAAATAAATGTGATGACAATATTATTTATATTTATCAGTCCTAGACTAAAAATACAATTTCAAGAAATTAAAAAAGCAATTGGAGACATGACTGAATGAAAAAAAAAACGATGTTTATACAATAAAATGTACTTAGATAACAAACTTAGTTTACATAGGACTCGAAATTTCAAACTAAATATAAATTCGAAATCATTATATACAAATATAATTTCGCAATTTCTTTCAATAACTCATTAAAATTTTTAGGTGTTTTTGTGATTTTTTAAAGGTTTTATGTAGGTATATAGTTCAAGAATAGAAAAAAAATTTCAAGTAAAATCAACCTAATATACCTTAAATTAGAGATTAAATTTGTATTAATACACTATTTAATAGTACAGATATCCTTTAAAATGAAGTGCATTAGGTAGACTTAGCAAAACTATTTTATAGTTTTTGAGGTCTTCTATAAAAAACTTCAGTAAGTTGTAGGCCAATATTTAAAAAAAGATAAATTAAAAAAAAAATAAACGGTTTATACAACAATAACAGTTTTATGTTAAAATACCCATTGACCTCTTATAATAAAAGGACGCACAATCATGTAAAAAATTTCACTTAAAACTGGCCAATTTTGCTTTGACAGTTTTAGGATTATTGGTAAAGAAAATTATACCTAAAAGCTTTTAAATATAGTCCATTAATCAATAAAATCCCAAATTCAACCTTAAGCATTGAGTTTAAGGTTAAATTTGCAAATGCGACTACTTGAATTGAGTGCCAAGAAGTTGTGTTTGGCACTCATTGAGTAAGGACATTTTTTGGTCGCTGATTGTGCATCCACTTTTTAATGGGAGACCGATGTGAATACCCATGAAATAAGTTATCTAGATATTTTCGTCACATATACCTACTGCAAAAACGCTATGAATTCCATAAAAATAATCATTATAAATTATTAAAAATCCATACCAGATGGATGTATTTACAACACATTAAAATAATTTAATTTTGAAATATATGAATTCGAGTCGAAGCATTTTATACATTATTGTGATTATTATAGAAAAATATATTTAGTCACATCACTTTTAATGTGAAACATAATTTTAAATTTGTATGCTTGTTATTTTGTTTTACGATTTCTGACCCCAGCTTAGATTGTTAAAAAAAAAGTAATTAATATTTATTACAATTTTTTGTTAATTAAAGTTTGCTATATATTTGTTATTGTATTCTGTTATGTTACCATTAAGTACAGTAAAACTATTAAAGGAAATAAACCACATAATTAAGGCAACTGATCAATGAGCAGGAAATATAAATTACTGCATAATTATAAACTTAAATTTCTTTTTCATGATAATCCAGTTGTTGTTAGTTCAAATACTGAGGTATTTGTAATTTTAATTTTTAACTAATTTTTGCTTCAAACAGAGAAATTAGGCTTTACGCTAAACATAGGCAGAAAAAGAACACAAAACAGCTGCAAACAAAAAAAAATTAACATAAACATGGTAATCCCTATGTTTGTGTTTCAAACTACAGAAAGTCCATTTAACTCTGCATGTAGTGGTAAGTCGATAGACCAAGTGTGTTTGTGTGTATAAACTTCAGTTTTACACACTATATACTGTCTAAATTCTTGTCTGTATACCTTACCCATGCAAGACTAAACAGACTTCTTTAAGTAGATAAACAAGTTACCGATGAGCTTCACATTGAAAGTGAGGTGATCTCTTTGAGTCAGAGGCCAGGTATCGTTGCTGTGTGTATGTTTGTGTGTGTGTTTACATGAAATCGTCGTAATCGTCGTCGTAGTTGCCGTATGCGTCATATTGATTGAGGTGAGCCTGGAAATAATAATAAAAAAAAATGTATACAAGCAAGTAAAAACTCTCATTTGTCGTCAATAGCGATTGCGATTGGTACAAGCTAGCACAACTGTCAAAGCAAAGCTGAACTGGGTCCGCTAGTTTAAATATAAAGTAAAGTTCATTAGTCTAGTGGTTAGCCTTTGTATGGGTTGTTATTTTATTATTTTTTTAAAAGATTATTTGCCATACCTTTTTTTAATATAATAAAAGATTATTTTCATATTTTTTTTTAATATCCCCATTCCCATCCAACTAGTCGGGAAAGACTGTGCTAGGAGTGGGTACGATACGTGGGTACAACGCTCAATCGCCAACCATTAGTGAACAAGTGCGGAAAACGCCCAGGAAAGAAGATGGGGTAATGAGGTCTTGACTTTGTCAACGTCTTGTGGTTAAAGTGCTCACTTGGGTTACAAAATATTGAGCCTTTAATAGATAAGAGGGGATTTGATAAGACAAATATCTAAGCATTCCATGGATTCCAACATTGACATCTCACCTTGAGATTACATGGTTACATGTATGAGATATTATAGTGCCATGGGACGGTAGACCAACATGACCAATGAAAGATCAGGCGCAGGATCGACGGCTTAACGTGCTCCCGACGCACAAGGGTATACTAACAACGCCAACTTCCTAACTCCAGGAAAGACTGACCAGCCAGACCAGATTTTCCTTGTATAAAAAATCCCAATAACATATTTTTTTATTAGCCTGACCTGGGAATCTGGACTTAACCACTTAAACACAGAACCAATGAGGCAGTTAAATACTCTTTTAAAGAGCAAGGCCTTGGGATGGCCGATTAAAATGATAATTCTCTAATTTCCTAAAAAGTTTAGTCTAGTACTTACATTATCGCCTTCCACTTTTAATTTGGCCTTTCCTTTGCCCTTGTTGGGCTTCTTTGACTTTTCATTCTTTTCTGCCTTCTGTTTCTCAATGTAAAGGTTGTCCACTGTCAATTTTATCCTTTTTATGTCAGCAGATGCCACTGTCAAAAAAAAATGCAATGATTTACAGATAAATAAACTTAAGTCTAAACTGACTCAATAAATAATAATATGCTATACTAGTAAATTAAACATTTATTTGATACTCAATATAGCATAATTAAAAAAAAAAAAAAAAGATTGTCCAGAGGGCGCTATATTCAATTTAAATGTTGAAATCACAAACAATTTACTTACACAAATTAAAAATGATAAACTATATATAGATAAATAGTTTAAAAGATATACATATACACATAGTAACTTGTCAAAAAAAAATTATTAAATAAATAGAATGCAATCTTTGAAAACAAAAAATACTTGTAGGTAATTTTGAGTAAGTTCGAATTTGGTCTGGGGCATGCACCTCCAACTTTCATGTAAAAAAAACAAAATATCATGGGTCTCAAACAGTGAGGAAAACACATCGTGAGGAAACCTGCATACCAGAGAATTTTCTTAATTCTCTGCGTGTGTGAAGTCTGCCGATCCGCATTGGGCCAGTATGGTTGACTATTGGCCTAACCCCTCTCATTTAGAGAGGACTCGAGCTCAGCAGTGAGCAGAATATGGGTTGATAATGGCGATGATGATGAATTTTGAACTTACTTTGTAAAATAATATTTTTGACCAGTTCATCAACAAAGGCGGGGAACTCCTCCCTGTTCTTGTACAAGTTGATTTTAGTGCAGAGCAAGTCGGCAAACTCTGTGAACTCCTCCTTTGTGGTGGGGTTGAAGCCGTCCAGCTTGCCCGAACCACCACTCTCTATGCCTGGAAAAATATTCATGAAATACAGTGTAAGCTCCATGATTTTTATTTTTCATTTAAAAAAAAAAAATTCAGCGAATGGTCTGTTGGCATGACTCTGTCACTCAATTTAAAGACAAACTCGCTAAAACGGCGAAATCACATGGCTTTTATTGGTTTAGCTTGCTTTCCATATAATGATACACTTTATAGCGTTACACCCACTCTATAACAACAATTAACTAATAAAAAGGTAGAATTTAATTTGCTGAAATTAGTGAAAACCATGCAGCTCTCTATGTTTTTTTGTCGCTTTATTAGCCTAGCCCTAATAAACAAAATATTTTTTTTAAGAAATTTGTGATGATTCACGATAATAGTACATATTATGAACGTCATAAGGCAACTGTCACCTTACCCATGCTATCTGAAAAACATTAAGATATAAGCTAAAGTTATTACCAAATGTTTCCATGGCAAGCCTCAAATCAGACTCCTCCTGCAATTTCTGGCGCCGGAGCTTCTCTGCAGCCTTCTGTTCTGGCGTCAATTCCTCCTCCTTCTCAGCCGCTTGCTCTAGACGCTATAACATAAAACAAAAATCAAGTTAGTACAGTTGTAAAACACATTACAGTCCACATTCAACATTGCATTTAGGTAAAACTAGTAATAAGTTTTGTCTATTTATATTTTTTTAAATATATGTATATGTTTAAAACCTCCTTAGTGGTATCTTGCTTTGGATCATTAGGTCCTGGGTTATTATTTGGATTATTAAGTGGTGGGTTGTCATTAAGCCCAGAGTTTGGTTATGAAATATTGAGCTTTTTGTTCATCCATAAAATTCTCAGATGCAGTCTGAAAGTTATGGATTTAGTCATGTTTTTTTATTTTGTATAAGCAAGACGACAGATCCTTCGCTCACGAGCCAGACTGGTTACTGGCAGGCTGCGATCACACTGTGGTGTTAAGCTTCAAGCTAATATTAGCTTTTTATTAACATGCCGTTAACTTGACTTGACTTGATTGCTAACTCAAGAAGGCTCACAGTCATTCAGCGGGCGATAGATCGAGCTATGCTTGGGTTCGCGCTGGCCGACACTCACACATGCAAACTGTGTCGACGCATACATCATAGTTTCTCTGCGTGATCGAATGAAAGGATATCCGTAGAAGATTCAAAATCACCGACATAGCTCAGTCGCGAAGTTGAAGAGGGTTTCAGGGAGCCGCTGGTGTTTGGAAGTCTATACAAGAAGTCTTTGTCCAGCAGTGGATGTCCATCAACTAATATTGATGATGATTATGATGATGATGATGATGATGATGATAATGATGATAACATACCGTATGTATTGTTGTTATTTTACCTCAGCAAGGTAAACGCATAGCGAGACAATTTATGGTGACAGACTGACAGTTGTGTATATAGGTAAGTATATACTAATTCATATCTATTACTAGTTCCCGTTCCCGTAGGAATACGGGGATAATATATATCTTAGACCTTATACCTATAGCCTTCCTCGATAAATGGACTAACATTGAAAGAATTTTTAAATCGGACAGTAGTTCCTGAGATTAGCGCGTTCAAACAAACAAACTCTTCAGCTTTAAAAGTATAGATTTTTTAAACAATACACACACATGAGTAGCCCCAATAAGCCCCAAAGCCCCGTAAGCGTATAGCTTGTATTATACTCGTCGGTACTATATATACTACAAATAGATACTTAAATAATGTATATTTACACCCAGATACTGGAAAATACCCATGTTCATCACACAAATATTTTCCAGTTGTGGGAATCGAACCCACGCCCGTGGATACAGGAAGCAGACTGTCAACTTGACACTTGTAGCTTTAAACACACAGCCTTATATTCTAAACAAGTCAACGCTATCGTAAGCTAAGCACGAAGTCAGCAGCTTGTAAATACCGCCATACAACGCTTTTCACCTAGTGTATGCAAATACTTGCTTACACAAAGCGAAAGGTCGTGATTTATGTCGAATTTCTTTTTTCATAACAAACGGGTTGGATTTTAAAATAGATCTTTGTGCTCTATGGAATAATGTTTATTCCTTTAAGGCTTTATAGCACAACAGATTTTTGCCTATCTCGCTTTTAAAAATTGCTTTAAATGATAATTTGAATCAACTTGTATGGGTCAGGCTCAGGGGTCTACAAATGAAAATGAATCTGGCTACTGGAGACATGACTCTTCATGTAGGAAAAAAAATACTTTTTATACTTGGACATTTGAGGATCGGCTAGGCTATTCACTAATTTTGAGTGGATAAAGGTACACGAAATTTACCAACTACAACTAAAACTAGCTATCAATATAGTGATTTTGTATTTACCTACTAACCAGCGTGTCTCCCGTTATGATTTTCGTAAGTAATGGGCTGTACGAAATACGCGGTTAATAAATATGGGTTGTTATTGATTTGATGTTAATTATATTAGCTGACATTATTCTTAGTGAATAGGCCTGCTGGACCTACTACTCACACCTGCTAGGAGCATACGATGACAAACTTTGATCCTTGATATTATGAGGCATGTCTTGGTTCATAGGTAGGTACCAACTCGTAGATCATTGGTAGGTACTGTTTATTAATAAAAGCGGAACTTGGATGATTAGAATTCAATCATTTAATTCTACCCCTTAAGTTTTATGGTTACAGTGGGTCACAGAACTTCAAGAGGTCACTTTCGTGCGCCTCAGTTGCGATGTGCTGGTAACATGTCTAATACCTAGTATAAAATCTTTGGTTGATGTAGGTACTTACCTACTTCAGCTGTATCTGTTTTTTTTGCTAATTTCTACAGCCTGTTATTATTAGGCTAGAATTACTCAGATTCTTGATTTTTCAATTATAGCTATTTGCGTAAAATTACTTACGTGAATTCTCTCAAATCTCAAAAGATTGCGCAGTTCCTGAATCGTTTTTCTAATGGGTAATTGTTCAAACTCAAACGCCTTGTATTATTTACATTCGCACGACCGTTAACACTTACCCAAGTTGCTTGCCTAATAATGACCGATGACGCTATGAGAAATGGTCTATTCACAGGAAATAGTATGTGAATTGTATTATGCCTACTGGAAACAATGGAGTGGAAATACAGAGGCCATAATGGATAACTTCTTGGTTGCAAAATTCAAAATTATTCAAGTGGAAAACAGGTAGGTACTAAACTGTAGACTGCGTAACTTTGAATTCACCCATTCTCCCATTATTTGTTTGGTCTATGTTATCAATTCAAAAATCGTATCAGATTGGTAAGATTATCATCAGCGTTGGTCCTAGGAAAGGTGTTTTGAATTTTGAATTTCATTTAGCAGTTTTCTCATACCACGTTCAACATTGCATTCAATCAAATCAATATTGCATTTGATCGTGAGAGAGCGGCTTTACCCTTTTCCTATACGGATTGGCTGTCTCAATGACCACGTCCGTTCTTCAAATTATACTTGCAGACGCCCGCGATTCTTCCTCGTTTTTAGTACATGTTTTAATTTTGTATGGAGGCTGGGCCTTTATTCCGAGTATCAAGTATGCTTACTTTACAACCAATTATTTTAATCTTAAAATAACATAAAATACAGGGCATTTTTTTTAAAACTATTTATATAAAATGTAATTTTTTCATTAGCTGACAACATTAATTAGGAATTATATCATGGCAACATGCTCGTAATTCACACCCTGACAGATTGTCAGTGATCTTCGCGTAGTCGCGTTCGTTCTAAAGCAATATATGGAATTGTTTTGTTTCATGCTTCTCTGTCTATTAATTGATGTTTATTTTTAACTTGTGTCATATTGACTTTGACAATATTACATGACATTGACAGCTTACACCGGATATGAATTCAATTCCAGGTGTTTTTATTGGCTGTTTTGAACACTTTCACTGCATTGTCTATGTTTAATTTGTAGACAAGCGAGCGAAACAAAAAAAATATTTATCTAATTAATGCGGGTTCCAAAAATTCTGAAAATTATTTTCTAAACAGCAATTAGTATCTTCTATCCGTAAAAATACGATCGACTTGCTTATAAATAATAGAGGCCCATTTTAGGACATGTTTTTTTATCAAGTTCAGTGTCTAAATGGGACATAAACTCTTTTTTTTTTACTTTTGTAACACCAACCAAACTGTCTGACCTCAGGACTGCTACAGATAATTTCTTCAATAAATGATATTTAACGACCTCCGTGGCTCAGTGGATTTACAATACGGAGGCCCTGTGTTCGATTCCCGGCTGGGCTGACTGAGGTTTTCTTAATTAGTCCATGTCTGGCTGGTGGGAGGCTTCGGCCGTGGCTAGTTACCACCCTACCCGCACAGATGTACCGGCAAGCGATTTAGCGTTCCAGTACGATGTCGTGTGGATTTTCATCCAACTCTGAACAAGTTAGCTCGCTTCCATCTACACTTACCATAATTAACTTGTAAACAATAAAAAAAAATACAGAAAAATATCACAATAAAAAAATTTATTATCTATATAACATAACATCGGACCGTAACCGTGGATGAAACGATAGTATATTACAAAATATGCGTATATTATACGATACATGGCTTGTTGTTTGTATGGTGATGTTTGATTCATACACAGTTTAGACACTTGACAAAATATCCTAATAAATTAGTAACAAAAACAGTATTATTTTAATTTTTTTTTTCACTAACTAAATCAATAAAGGTTAACAGGCTGTATGCCCAGCAACCTTTGCCTGTAAAAAATAGATTATAAATAAAAGTAATGACTATTGAAATCACACTCTTACTTGCAACTAGATAAATGAAACAATTCAGTTCATAAAATTAACCATTGGACCCAGTCTAAGTCTAAGTCTAGACGTAAAAAGGAATATGTCTAACAGTGGAATTCAGACATTGTGGGGCGCCCCCAGGGGATCATTCACCCGCTGAGTGTCGAATTTAAACTCTTCAGTCTAGTTTACTACTCCCAATGGCGTGCCAAAGTTAAAATGGAATTTGTCTAACAGTGGAATTCAGACATTGTGGGAGCGCCCCTAGGGGATTGTTCACCCGCTGAGAATCAAAGTAAAACTCTCATGTTTGAGAATTCAACACTAAGCGGGTGAATGGTCCCCTGGGGGTACCCCTACAACGACTGAATTCCACTGTAAATAGCAATCTAACAAATCGTAAGACTAGATGTACACTTGAATGATAGTACATATAACATGATTATAGGAAACCCTCAGACATTGACATGATATTTCTTCTTTCAATGCATAGAGGGTAAATTACGTAGTCCAAAGAATTTTACAAAAATATTTTGGACAATATATATAATCGGATGCAATCTTTATGACGTCTCCGAAATGAGCAGCGCGCGGAGTGATGCCCCACCGCCGCCGCTACGTTACCGCTGACACCTAAAATCTTGTATTGCACAGCTTGTTTGACCATGTAACGTCATAAAAATTGTCACTTCTTCACTAAAAATAATGATATTTTAAAGAAATTCAATAGAATACATTTTAATGTTCAAATTTCAAACTGTGTATGAACCAATATGATACCTGTCCTCTGAAGACATATGACTATAAGGGTGTCTACACACATTCAATAATATAGTCAATATTATTACTGACTGTGTGCATGTTCCCTAATATATTAAAAATAAATGTGATGACAATATTATTTATTATTAATTTATCAGTCCTAGACTAAAAATACAATTTCAAGAAATTAAAAAAGCAATTGGAGACATGACTGAATGAAAAAAAACGAGGTTATACAATAAAATGTACTTAGATAACAAACTTAGTTTACATAGGACTCGAAATTTCAAAGTAAATATAAATTCAAAATCATTATATACAAATTTAATTTTGCAATTTCTTTCAATAACTTATTAAAATTTTTAGGTGTTTTTGTGATATTTTTAAAGGTTTTATGTAGGTATATAGTTCAAGAATAGAAAAAAAAACATGGTAAAATCAACCTAATACACCTTAAGTTAGAGATTAAATTTGTATTAATACACTATTTGATAGTACAGATATCCTTTAAAATGAGTTGCATTAGGTAGACTTTGCAAAACTATTTTATAGTTTTTGAGGTCTTCTATAAAAAACTTCAGTAAGTTGTAGGCCAATATTTAAAAAGATAAATTAAAAAAAAAACGGTTTATACAACAATAGTTTTATGTTGAATTACCTATTGATCTCTTATAATAAAAGTACGCACAATCATGTAGAAAATTTCACTTAAAACTGGCCAATTTTGCTTTGACAGTTTTAGGATTATTGGTAAAGAAAATTATACCTAAAAGCTTTTAAATATAGACCATTAATCAATAAAATCCCAAATTCAACCTCAAGCATTGAGTTTAAGGTTAAATTTGCAAATGAAGAAGAAGAAGAAGAAGAAGAAGAAGTTGTGTTTGGCACTCATTGAGTAAGGACATTTTTTGGTCGCTGATTGTGCATCCACTTTTTAATGGGAGACCGATGTGAATACCCATGAATACCATAAGTTATCTAGATATTTTCGTCACATATACCTACTGCAAAAACGCTATGAATTCCATAAAAATAATCATAAATTATTAAAAATCCATACCAGATGGATGTATTTACAACACATTAAAATAATTTAATTTTGAAATATATGAATTCGAGTCGAAGCATTTTATATACATTATTGTGATTATTATAGAAAAATATATTTAGTCACATCACTTTTAATGTCAAACATAATTTTAAATTTGTATGCTTGTTATTTTGTTTTACGATTTCTGATCCCAGCTTAGATTGTTAAAAAAAAAGTAATTAATATTTATTACAATTTTTTATTAATTAAAGTTTGCTATATATTTGTTATTGTATTCTGTAATGTTACCATTAAGTACAGTAAAACTATTATAGGAAACAAACCACATAATTAAGGCAACTGATTAATTAGCAGGAAATAGTTAGTACAATAATAATTAATACTTGATTCCCAGCTTACACCGATCAACCTCTATAAAAGTGTGTCTTCCTTACCACGTGACATTGGCGAAGTAAATTGTACCCAATTGGTACAGCAGCAAGCCATATAATCAAAAATTGAATTGAAATACTGAGGTATTCGAAATTTTAGTTTTTAACTAATTTTTGCTTCAAACAGAGAAATTAGGCTTTACGCTAAACATAGGCAAAGAAAGAACACAAAACAGCTGCAAACAAAAAAAAAATTAACAAAAACATGGTAGTCCCTATGTTTGTGTTTCCAAACTACAGAAAGTCCATTTACCTCTGCATGTATAAACTTCAGTTTTACACACTGTGAACTGTCTAACTCTTGTCTGTAAACCTTACCCATACATGCAAGACTAAACAGACTTCCAAAAGTAGATAAACAAGTTACCGATGAGTTTCACATTGAAAGTGATGTGATCTCTTTGAGTCAGAGGCCAGGTATCGTTGCTGTGTGTATGTATGTTTGTGTGTTTACATGAAATCGTCGTAATCGTCGTCGTAGTTGCCGTATGCGTCATATTGGTTGAGATGAGCCTGGAAATAATAATAAAAAAAATGTATACAAGCGAGTAAAAACTCTGTTTGTCGCCAATAGCTTTCTTGCGATTGGTACAAGCTAGCACAACTTACAAAGCAAAGTTTAAAAAGTAAAGTTCATTAGTCTAGTGCAGAGTTTCCCAAACTTTTATTCTCATTTAACTGGTTCCAGTGGACCAGCTGCTAAATTTATATCACAGTTTTCCTGGGAGTGACCTTGGATTCTAAACTTCAGTGGGGTGCTCATATAGAAAAACTGTCAGGTAAACTCAGCTCAGCTGCTTTTGCAGTGAGAAAAATAAGACAGTTTACTGATGTTGATACAGCTAGACTTGTTTATTTTGCGTACTTTCACAGCGTAATGTCTTACGGTATTTTGTTGTGGGGCAAGGCTGCTGATATACATTCTATATTTGTACTTCAAAAAAGAGCAATTCGAGCAATATATCAACTAAAATCACGCGAGTCCCTTCGTCAAAAGTTTAAAGAAATAGGCATTTTAACAGTAGCCTGTCAGTATATATATAACAGTATAGTTTATGTGAGACAAAATATTAATTTGTACAAACGAAAAGGAGATCTAAACCCACGTCTTACTAGACACGGGCATAAGTTAGTTATTTCTGCATATCGTCTCCAAAGAGTTAAAAAATCTTTTGTGGGTTTGGGTGTACTCTTCTATAACAAGATCCCCAAGACTGTGATGGACTTGCCAATGCACAACTTTAAGCAATGTGTTAAAAAACATTTACTTAGTCGAGGTTACTACACTATTGATGAGTTCCTTAACGACAAAGGTGCTTGGAGGCCATTGGATCAGCTTCCACCTTCACACAGGAAATAAAACTATAAGAAATTGTAATTTAATTGTTATCAAATGTAAATTGTAATACTGTATGACTTTTTCAAAAGAGCAACTGTTGAGTTTCTTGCCGGTATCTTCTCAGCAGAACCTGCCTTCCGAACCGGTGGTAGAATCTTTACAAATAGTCAACTGACGTGTCAAAAGTGCTTGTAAACTGAGCCTACTTGAAATAAATGAATTTTGAATTTTTTTTTTTTTTTTTTTTATATCCAAAATTCAAAAAAGTAATTAGATTCACCTATGGAAATTTTTGTTGCAGCTAAAACAACAGCCACCAATACAAAACAGTTTTAAAAAAAAAGTGAATTGATTAGGTACTAAGTAAATTAATTGATTGTGCTGTGTGACATAAAAAAAAGTAAAATTATCCAGGCAAGAAGTTATTTCAGCCAACTTTAATTTTTGACATCTATTCACAGCACAAGGAAGCAATCAATTCACAATTACTTATTTTATTTAGAAAATTCCCCATTTGGTATGAAATCAGAAGAAATTTTGTAGACCCCCGCTTACGAATCTTGAACCCCCATCAATGTCACGTCAACATAGACCCCCGCTGAGTCTTCCGTAGACCCCTATGGGTCTACCTGGACCACTTTGGGAATAGATGGTCTAGTGGTTAGCCTTTGCATGGATAGTTATGGATAATGAGGATGTACAACGGCCAACCATTAGTGGCCAAGTGCGGTAAAGGCCCAGGAAGATGAGGTAATGAGGTTGAAGTGCTCACTTGGGGGACAAAATATTGAGCCTTTAATCGATAAGAGGGGATTTGAATCTAAACTAGATTTGTTTCCAGAGAGACAAATATCTTAGGATTCCATAGATTCACCGTGCGGGTACCGGGTTCATTGCTAGGTAGAGAGAAAAACTCCGAGCAGAGTCCTGAACTTGTGACTACATAAATGTTCCCAACTGAAATGTTTTTTCGGCCACAGCTGCCAACATTAACATCTCACCATGAGATTACATGGTTACATGTACGTAGGGGATATCATAGGGCCGTGTGATGTGATGTGACGGTAGACCAACATGACCAATAAAGATCAGGCGCAGGATCGACGGCTTTACGTGCTCCCGAGGCACAGGGGTATACTAACACCGCCAACTTCCTAACTCCAGGAAAGACTGACCAGCCAGACCAGATTATCCTAGTAAGAAAAATCCCAATAACATATTTTTTTTACTAGTCTGACCTGGAAATCGAACCCTGGACCGCATAACTCGTAGCTGAACCATTTAACCACAGAACCAATGAGGCAGTTAGATACTCTTTTAAAGAGCGAGGCCTGGCCCTGACGGTAGTGAAAAGACAGCAGTGCCTCGGCCTTGGGATGGCTGATTAAAATGATAATTCTCTAATTTCCTAAAAAGTTTAGTCTAGTACTTACATTATCGCCTTCCACTTTTAATTTGGCCTTTCCTTTGCCCTTGTTGGGCTTCTTTGACTTTTCATTCTTTTCTGCCTTCTGTTTCTCAATGTAAAGGTTGTCCACTGTCAATTTTATTCTTTTTATGTCAGCAGATGCCACTGTCAAAAAAAAAAATGCAATGATTTATAGATAAATAAACTTAAGTCTAAACTGACTCAATCTATACTTATAATAAATCTGTAGAGAGGTCAATTCTGTACATGAAATATATTTCCAAAATAACTATTAGGGGGTGATTAGTGATCGATACTGATGCCAAAAATGCAATCAGTAAAATTTTTGTCTGTCTGTCTGTATGTTCTTTATAGAAACAAAAACTACTCGACGGATCTTAACGAAACTTGGTATAATTATTCTACATACTCCTGGGCAGGTTATAGTATACTTTTCATTACGCTACGATCAATAGGAACAGGGCAGTGAAGAGAAATGTTGAGAAAACGGGAGAAGTTACTCCATTTTTTAAGCTTCCGTCGCAAGTACAGCCTTAATGGTTAAAGCTACATAGAAATCATGTATGACGGAAATGTTCTCCTTAAAATTATTTAAAAAAAACACAATAGCATATATATGTCTATCTTTTATGGTTGACTCACGATAACACGTGTAACTCCCGACAGCTTAGCAGTTCGGAGCTTTCTAATTATATTTGTCTACTCTTATGTTTATAACACTCATCACTCATCCCTAATAAAAAAGTTAACATTATTACCTATTCAATAAAAAAATAATCATAAAAATTGGTAGCGAAACACCAAAGTTATACATGAAATACGCTAAGCCATACGCGCCTGAATACTAATTCATGCTTTAAGGATTATTTTTGTGTAACGGTTGCCGCGCTCGACGCGACTAGCGGTGGGAGGAAAAAATAGGCGTATAAATAAAGAAGTGTAGTCTTAATGAGTAGGGTAGGGGTAGGGTAGGGTAGGGATAGGGTAGTGGTAGGGTAGGAGTAGGGTTGGGATAGGGTAGGGTAGGGGTGGGGTAGAGGTAGGTTAGGGTAGAGTAGGATAGGGGTAGTTGAAAGTTTACAACGACTTTCACGCGGACGAAGTCGCGGGCGTCCGCTAGTAAATAATAATATGCTATACCAGTAAATTAAACATTTATTTGATCACTCAATATAGAATAATTAAAAAAAAAAAAGATTGTCCAGAGGGCGCTATATTCAATTTAAATGTTGAAATCACAAACAATTTACTTACACAAATTAAAAATGATAAACTATATATAGATAAATAGTTTAAAAGATATACATATACACACACATAGTAACTTGTCAAAAAAAAATTAATAAATAAATAGAATGCAATCTTTGAAAACAAAAAATACTTGTAGGTAATTTTGAGTAAGTTCGAATTTGGTCTGGGGCATACACCTCCAACTTTCATTTAAAAAAAACAAAATATCATGGGACTCAAACAGTGAGGAAAACACATCGTGAGGAAACCTGCATACCAGAGAATTTTCTTAATTCTCTGCGTGTGTGAAGTCTGTCGATCCGCATTGGGCCAGCGTGGTTGACTATTAGCCTAACCCCTCTCATTCTGAGAGGACTCAAGCTCAGCAGTGAGCCGAATATGTGTTCATAATGATGATGATGAACTTTGAACTTACTTTGTAAAATAATATTTTTGACCAGTTCATCAACAAAGGCGGGGAACTCCTCCCTGTTCTTGTACAAGTTGATTTTAGTGCAGAGCAAGTCGGCAAACTCTGTGAACTCCTCCTTTGTGGTGGGGTTGAAGCCGTCCAGCTTGCCCGAGCCACCACTCTCTATGCCTGGAAAAACATTAGAGAAATACAGTGAAAGTTCCATGTAACGTGGTTTTTCTTTGCAATCTGTTATTAAAAAAAAACATTCAGCGAATGGTCTGTTGGCATGACTCTGTCACTCGATTTAAATGGCGAAATCACATAGCTTTTATTGGTTTAGCTTGCTTTCCATATAATGATACACTTTATAGCGTTACACCCACTCTATAACAACAATTAACTAATAAAAAGATACAATTTAATTTACTGAAATTACTGAAAACCGCGCAGCTCTGTATGTTCTTTTGTCGCTTTATTAGCCTAGCCCTAATAAACAAAATATTTTTTTTAAGAAATTTGTGATGATTCACGATAATAGTACATATTATGAACGTCATAAGGCAACTGTCACCTTACCCATGCTATCTCAAAAACACTAAGATATAAGCTAAAGTTATTACCAAATGTTTCCATGGCAAGCCTCAAATCAGACTCCTCCTGCAATTTCTGGCGCCGGAGCTTCTCTGCAGCCTTCTGTTCTGGCGTCAATTCCTCCTCCTTCTCAGCCGCTTGCTCTAGACGCTATAACATAAAACAAAAATCAAGTTAGTACAGTTGTAAGACACATTACAGTCCACATTCAACATTGCATTTAGGTAAAACTAGTAATAAGAATTGTCTATTTATTAAATATATGTTTAAAACCTCCTTAGTGGTATTGTGCTTTTAGTCCTGGGTTATTATTAGGATTATTAAGTGGTGGGTTGTCATTAAGCCCAGGGTTTGGTTATGAAATATTGAGCTTTTTGTTCATCCATAAAATTCTCAGTTGCAGTCTGAAAGTTATGGATTTAGTCATGTTTTTTTATTTTGTATAAGCAAGAGCTTGGCTGCAATCACGCCTGGTAAGCGATGATGCAGCCTATGGTGGAACACACTTGCCTAGAAAATGCCTATTCACTCTTGACTTTAGGATACCCATACACAGATATGTGTTACATCCACCTCTGTAGAATGTTACATTATCTGACCATTATCTTACATTGATAGTATTTATTACAGAGTCAGACTCTAGCCCGCCAACCAATATTAGACCAGCCTGATGGGTAGAGTAAAATAAGCTACAAATCACCTCTCCTAAAAGGGAAGCCTGGTACTGCAGGGGGGTATTAAAATAGGCTGATAGTGCTGACATTTGAAACCACTTTGACATTCATTAGCCAAGATAAGACAAGAAGAAAAGATTTATTTCCAATTAATATTATTGCATCTAATCATAATATTTATTGTATTCAATAATATCAGGATGATTCAAAATGCATTTTCAAGAAGTCCATTTTAAGTCACTGATAATTAAACATTTAATACATTATTGAAAAGAATTGGTAACTAACAAACATTGTCTTGTAATAAACCAAGTTCTATATAAGCCTTACTTCATATAAAAAATTGACAAACAGCCCTGAATCACATAACTCTTAAACTAAAGCTCTGCCACAAACTGTTCAAAGTAATTTGACATGTCTACTCAGTGATTATGTGCCTACATCAGTTTATTCAAGTTTTTGGCCATTTCGAGAGTTCATCTTAGTATTTTTATTTACCACTTCTGTATAAGAGTCAACAAAAAAAAAAAAAATAATTATTAAAATCATCAAGTTGTTATCGAGTTTTAGCTTTACATACTAACAGCTTTTATTTATATAATAGCATATTATGCATCATGGTTCCTTCCACATAGTTCCTGTTCCTGTGGGAATACAGGAATTCAAGGAATTCCTAAAAAATACAAATAGTTGACAAGTCCAGACTCAGAGATTTCTTCTCTGCCACATGATGGACTATGGAACTGCAATCAATCTGTGGCATGCGAAGATATTCATCCAATGAATAAATGTTATGACCAAATGAACTAACTAAAAATAACCATGTGGTTAGTCTGTATGCTGTGAAGTGGGTGTGAGAGGATTACCAGCTAAGTCTCTTTATAACTGGCTTATAGACCTTAGCCTCACTAGAACTGCCACTGCCACTGCCAGTTCTATATTGGGTAGGGTAGGTAAAGGTATCCAAAGCTGCTCTAGTAGGTTTAGCTAAACAGGGAGAACAACACAAGCAGAGAATGAGAGTGATGTACAATTCAATTCTACTTTACGGCTTTCATTTTTGCCATCTGGGTATGGTTTATCTCCCCAGTTTTGAGTAGATAGACAAGTTATATAGGAGGTTGTTCAGTGTAGGCTGACAAGTAGTAATAATTGACTGTCAAGGTATTTCTAAACCCTACACCTGTAGGTCACAAGTCCAGGTCTTCTCTCTGCCACACAATGGACCCACCATGGATATCACAAATACTTACAAATGATGTGGCTGTCTATTAGTAAAATAATTTTCAAATTTGGTTCAGTAGACTCAGAGGTTACAACCTGAAATCTTTACCTCTTTGTAATATTTATAGATATAAATTAAGTAATTATCGAGACCTTTTGCCGTGGAGACCCTTGGGCCTTGGAGTCGCAGTGCCAAAAAATTTTTCCGTACCATTTCACCACGGCTTGTTGCCTCGACTGGTGACAGAAGGGCTGGCTCATTTTTTGCGCAAAGGATCAGCCTGGCTGTCCAACGCGGAAATGCAGCCAGTATTCTTGCCACTATTCCACGTGGGCATGATTTGTATAGTTATTAGGATAAGTTAGCTTAAGTTCCTTATTGTATTCTTTCTCAATAAAAAAAAAAAATAGTAATTATCTATACTATTAGGAATGTAATAAATATAACATACACAGTGCAACATATTGGTGGTAAATTACATTATTGTACAAGATATTCATTATGTTGAAATGACATAATATGAATATGTTAATAAATATTACACAAACTTTAATTTCGACACATACTGAATCGTAATGCAGTTTAGATAGTAGGTTTTACAGATAGTGACATTGACATGTAGGTACATAAGTTTTACCAACCTCTTTTTCAGCGATTTTTTCAAGTATTTTCTTTTTAGGCTTCGTTGGTAAGGGAGTCGGAGTGCTCTCCTTTTTCTCCTCATCTTTCTTCTCTTCCTCCTCGTCCTCCCAGCTGTCCTGTAAAGTGAGCTGACGTCAACACGTAGACAGGTTGAGGTTATGTCCTTCAATCACAATATAAATCAATATGTCGGTATTACGATAAGTTACAGAGCGATTTCAATAATTTGGCAGCTGTTTCGGTTACCTTGACAGTATCATCCTCGTCCTCTCCTTCCCATTTGTTGGATGATGTCAACGTGGTCGGGAGTTTTGGTTCGAAGTTGTCTGCATCTGCGAAAATACACACGTAAAACCCATCGATCCTAAATCACAACATTAATCACAAGAAAACGATACGCACCCCACGACACGTCCATGATTGCGGACGTTTATTGCACTGATCTAAATTTGCTTACTTTTCACGTGAAAGACAAAATCAGACAAGGCGCACAACTTGCTGGATTTTCAACACAAGATGTCTCCCGAATCGACAAATTTTTCCTAACAATAACAATTCTCAGGCGAATTTCGTCAAACGATAGAGACTTTTCTGCATTGAACACGACTGAATTGGAAAGAGGTAAACAAATGACATAATTTCAAGGAGTTTTCAACGGAGTTATAATCAGAATTTGTTACGCAAAAATATGACTCCATCGCAAACGATAATTTCCGAATCACTAAAATTTTCAATATGGCTGCCTGACAAGTGACAGCTTCGTGTTGTAATGCCATTACAAAAAATAAAATATCAAAGATCGGACAAGAAAAAGTTCGTGATGAAACTAAACTAAAAGTAGTAATTAAGTAAAGTGAAATTAAATAAATTTTTAACAGTTAAATAAGTGCTCTAATAATAAGTTCAAATTACAAACGATACGATGATTAAAAATATATTGCAATCTAGAAGTTTCCGAAAGTTGCCATAATGTTTTGCATAATTAAAAAAAATTATCTTGTACTTTTTTACAAGAAATTAATAAAAATAAATGTAAATAAAATAACAATCACAATAATATACACAGATATAACAAAATATCAATAATACTTTATCATTGTTACAACAGCGCCATCTAGGAAAGACCATTAAAATATATTCATCATACTTGGTTAGTACTTTGGCTAGTATTTTAGGTTTCACATAGATGTCGTGCTTACGGCCTTCTAGCGATTAGCTTTTGTTACTTTGGATTTGGATCAAAGACCTTATACTTACGTGAATCTCTTAGTTCTGGATTCGAGTCCTGGATCGGGTTAGGAGATGACTATCGAGGTTTTTCTTTTGAGAAATAACTAGTAGCGGTTCAGAAATTTGAAAAAAACGTTGAAGCGTAAACCCTGACATCATCATAAACATTCGACCTACCTACCTACCGTTACAGTGTTATCTAAAACACTCAAACTTTCAAAGTCTTTGTTTATTTCATGGATTTCTCATGTCTAACTAGTAAAAGTCATTGATCTTTTTGCCTTGGCCACAGTGATTTTACTTTAAAATAACTCCATTCACTACGTTTTTGACAAAATGGCTAAAAAGAAAATAGAGGTGTTCGTAAATATTGAAAATGAACAGCAATTTGAGTACATCCTCAATCACAATCAAAACATATTGATTTGTAAGCTAATTGTTTAATTCTAATCTATAGGTACATAATAAAGAAATGTTTTCATCATCATATTAGCCGATGGACGTCCATTGCAGGACATACTTTTGTAGGGACTTCCAAACATCACGATCCTGAGCCACCTGCATCTAGCGAATCCACCACCTGAGACTCGTTTGATGTCGTCAGTCCACTTGATGGGGGGTCGACCAACACTGTGCTTCCTAGTGCGGGGGTCGACATTCCAACACCTTGGTCCACCTCAACGTCCTCTTCGAACTATGTGCCCCGCCCCCCGCTCGCCCAAACCCCTGGTGACGCCGTTGCGGTCCCTTTATAGAGCCTTAGGCACTTACACAAACAGAAAAAAAAGCCTTCATTTTTAAAAACATGGTTGTTTAGGTGCTGATGTTTACAACTCCTTCGCTGGTCCCTGCACGGCTCTCGACCAGCTCTTTGTGAAGATTAAGCTTGACTGGAGCGATGGAAACATGCTGCTATTGAGGGTAAATAAATTGAAAATAAAAAATAAAAAGTATTTCAGATACTTTTTTCTGATACTAGTAGACGCCGCGCGATTTCACCCGCGTGGTTCCCGTTCCCGTAGGAATACGGAGGTAAAATATACGGGGCCTTCCTCAATAAATGGGCTATCTAACACTGAAAGAATTTTTTCAAATCGGACCAGTAGTTCCTGAGATTAGCGCGTTCAATCAAACAAACAAACTCTTCAGCTTTATAATATTAGTATAGATAAGTCACATTTCTGTTGATGGCCCACCAATGGGCAAAGGCTTCCTCTCCCCTATACCAGAAGGAAGTTTGGAGCTTAGACCCTATCGGCTGTTTAGGCAGGTTGGTGGGTTTAGAGTTTCAATATCATTAACAAGCCATATTCGGCTCACTGTTGATCACGAGTCGCCTCTCAGAATGAGAAAGAGAGGCTTATAGTTAACCACGTTGGCCCAATGCGGATTGACAAAGTTCACACACGTAGAGAATTAAGAAAATTCTCAAAAAAGCAGGTTTCCTCACGATGTTTTTCCATCAATTTTTAAGACATGTTGCAGGTGTTAATTGATGAAATTGAGTCATTAAGTCGTTTCCACGACCAAAGCGAGCCTGTATTTCTATTCATTGTGGTAAGCGTTTTCCATCTTCAGATATTTCTTTACAAAAATACTTTTTCTTTCACAGCTAAACTACTAAAAATTCTTTCTTCAATGGACAGCTACATTACCAACTAACTGACGCCCCGCGGTTTCACCCGTGTAGTTCCCATTCCCGTGGGAATATGGGGATAAAGTATACTCACAAATAACGTGGTTTTTAATGCTTAAAGATTTTTTTCTAAATCGGTTCAGCAGATCCACAGATTACCTTCTTCAGCACTACAAACTTTACCTCTTTGTAATATTAGTATTAAATTGATGAGTGACAGGGTATATTATCATTATCATCATTATCAACTCATATTTGGCTCACTGCTGAGCTCGAGTCTTTCAGAATGAGAGTTAGGCCAATAGTCAACTACGCTGGCCCAATGCGGATCGGCAGACTTCACACACGCAGAGAATTAAGAAAACTCTCTGGTATGCAGCTTTCCTTACGATGTTTTTCTTCGCCGTTAGAAACACGTGATATTTAATTTCATAATGCACACAACTGAAAAGTTGAAGGTGCATGCACCGAACCGGATTCGAATCCATATGCTGCTATTTACTGTGTAATCACGGCTCAGGGTATATCTACCTATATTAATTTATCTTTGTATTTTGACGCGTTTTTACAGAATCGAAAAATAACGCGAGTCTTCAGAGGAGTCGATCATATGAGGTTTGCACAGGCTGCGAAGTTTGAGATTGATTGTTTTAACCAATACCAGAAAGGTAATCTTAATGAAAGGGTCACTTACAACTTGGATGAGGCATCACCAGAAGAAATGGTAAGACATAAACTACTGTTAAATTAAAGATAGTGAAAAGGTGTGGATTAATTGACCCGTTGGTCACTGGACTAACATTATATCAATTATCGTAGATCGTTAGATGGTCCCCTCCATACTAAAAATCCCATTTTATGTCATTACCCAAAGACGTGCACACACATCTTATCTTAGTACGTAACAAGCGCATGCTGTGAGTGGACGTGGACTTATAAAATATGTACTGTGTTTTTATATTTTATTCCCTTAATTATGTCTTCGTGTTCATTTTGGAAGTGTAAAAACACAAGCCACAACAGTAAATCATAATTCTAATGAAGTTACTAAAACCTTTCCTTAGATGAAAAGGTTTTTTTTTTAAGATAAATAGTGCAGATAAATAGTTTTCTGTCACCAAGTTCAAGTCACCAAATATACCTAGAATAATGAGGCCTCCATACTACCGCAAAACATTACTTCTTACTTACTTCCTTCGGCGCTACAACCTTTTTGTGGGTCTTGGTTTACCACTTTTCTCCATTCATTTCTATTCCTTGCATTATTTTCCCACGCAGATAATTTTTCCATTTTTTGCAGGTCCTCTTTAACACAATCTAGCCATCTTCTTCCTTTTAATTTTTTTACCTGTGGTCTCCATTTTGTATGAGTATATCCAGCCTCTCTACGTGCCCTAGCCACTGAAGACGTTGGGTTTTACAATTTCGCACTATTGTTTCGTCTTTTACTAGGTCTTCCAATTCGTGGTTCATTCTATGGTGATAGGTTCCGTCTGAACTTCTTAGTAGCCCAAATATTTTGCGGAAAATGCGGAAAAACTGAAAAATAATACTTATAATAAAAGTGTAACTCTATACATAGTAGAGTCTAATTTTTTTGGAGAGCACATTACGAGTATACCTACTATAATTTTTGCAAATCTTGTTTTAAATAAATTAAAGGAATGGCATAAGTCACGTATATTGGAGAAGCAGAAAGAAGAATCATCAGCAGAAGCTCGTAGACAAGAAAGACAAGCAGCTCGCAAGCGTCACAGAGCGGAGAGGATGATACCATACTTGCAGCATTTGAACTTTGTGTTGTACTGGCCACATATGGTACATGCCCATCCTGAATTGTATGAGCGATGGGATCAAAATAGTTAAGTGTTTAATAGTTTATGGGCCGGTGACACCACCTGATAAATGTCTGTTAGCTTATCAACAAGTTTTGTTCTTTTAATTTGACATAAAGTAAGAAAGTGACGAAACTTTAAGCTCACGTTCCATAGATCACGTTTCCATAGATTAGCCCGGAAAAACAGATAGATAGAAAAATTTAAAAAAAGATTAATTATGTGTTGCTATTGTGTAAATAATTATTACATGAGTAGTTATTTTGAAATCACAGACAGACACTTCATACACGCAGATGCAATACTGAAACAATTGTTTCATCCCCAGATATAATCATGGTGGGTCGCGAAGAGGTACGGCTGTCGGAAGAGATGGCGTACGACGTATTGTATGCCGGTGATGCCGAACTGAACGAGGCTTCCTTGTATACGCTGCTCTCTGCGCCGGCTTTAGCTATATGCTTTCGTCTGCTGGACACTGACAAGCATTTCGTGTGTTAGTAGATTCATTATCATCATCATCATCATCATCATCATCACCAGCATCAACTTGACAATCATTATAGTGGGTCACGAAAAGTATAGCTGTCCAAGGAGATGGCGTACGATGTATTATTTGTTAGTGATGCTAAATTAACGAATACTCCTTGTGTACGCTTTAGCCATTTGCTACCGTGTGCTGGACACCGGCAAGCATTTCGTTTGCTAGTAGTATCATCATCGTCATAATCATGATGACCAAAATAAAGAATTCATTTATTTCTAACGATCGGACGCCCGCGACTTCGTTCGTGTGGAATTCAGTTTTCAACATATCCCGCAGAAACCACGGATTTTACCAGAAAGAAAAGTAACTTGTGTGTTAATCCAGAGTAAAATCTATTTATTTTCATTTTATTTATTATTATTTTAAAACTAAATTAATTAAGATATAACTTAAAACGTGACTCCTCCTCCTGCACTCCTCGGGAAAAAGTGCCTCGCGATGTGCATGCAGCCTCTATGTTATTATATTTACTTTATTATCTATTTAGTCTACCTAATACAGTATATGATGATGACGACGATGATGATGATGATGATGATGATGATGATGATGATGATGAAAATGACCGGTTCATCGATACATCATCCGTCGACTTCCCTACTCCTAGTTTTTACTGAGAATGTACTGAAAAAAAAGTTCAACACTTCATACTCCAATTCAGGACTCGAACCTAGGACCTTATGAACCGAAGCCTAAGCTAACCTAACCACTGGTCTTATGGCGTAGCCATTGCCGGTTTCTTTAACAAGTGATTTCATCTATTTTAAGCTCTGGTGCGCAAAATTTTATACGAAGAAGTAACCCCGATAGATGAAACTAAGCCATTGAAAGACCAAAATGCTTTGAAAACTGCTTTTGATACATACAAAACGTACAGCTCTTCCCGAGAAGAAATATTACGAAAACGCAAAGAAAACCGCTTAAAACAAAAGGTATATAAAATTCATTTAATATGTTTGATAATCTGCTATTTTTGAAGTTATGTATTTGAACAAATGATAAATACTCGTACTTACTCGGTTAAATAAAAAAATATTAATGTGTTTGAAGTATTTGAAACTTTCTCTCTTATGGAGTATTCGAGTTTAGGTACGTTTACGTATTTATAAATGTAAAATATTTATAGGGTTAAAAATGGGGTGAAAGCCTTATCCTGAAAAAGCTTGTCATTAAAAATATTTACTAGTTCTTCGAAAATGTTCTCCATCATTTTGCTAATAATATTTTGTTTATCCTCGACTCTGATTCTAGGAAGAAGTTATAGAAAAGCGAGCAAGAAGATTGTCTGAAATACAACGGCTAGCGAGACAAGCTATTGCTGATGGTATACAAGCTAAAAGAGCTGCAAAGGAAAATCGTAGAATCGAGCTCCTTAAAACAGGAGTAAGATAATACAGTTATTGGTATAAATCAGCACGAGATTGTTTAGCTTGAAAATCCAGTTTTATTAAATAATATTTGAAATGACGTCATGAGTCGTCCTAACCCTGTATTGGTCATTCGAATAGGTTGATAATGATTAGTTGAAAAATAGGTTTGAGGCGGATTCGTTAATTCTTTTCTTGAATACGTTTGACAGACTATCTATGAATATGCTTATGAAGTATTTTTTACTAACGTCCGCATATCGGTTATAAAAGGCGAAATAAATTATTCTATAAAAAAAACAATTAAAAAGGTTCACAAGTTTTATTTGAAAAAAATACGTTATTTTCTTCAAATATCCACTATATCTGTACTAATATTATAAAGCTGAAGAGTTTGTTTGTTTGTTTGAACGCGCTAATCTCAGGAACTACTGGGCCGATTTGAAAAATTCTTTCGGTGTTAGATAGCCTATTTATCAAGGAAGGCTATAAGCTATATTATCTCCGTACTCTTACCGGAATGAAAACCACGCGGGTGAAACCACGCGGCGTCAGCTAGTAAAATATATTTTGTTCTAATTCTTGCGTGTTTGCTTAAATTAGGTTCTTTAAGTATGCGTTAATTATTATTTCTAGAGCGAAATATAATAAATAGATTTATAGTTATTAAGTAGACAAAAGTGGCTTCAAATGGTTCGTGTAAAGATTCCTTGTCCCTTTGTTGTTAGTCTTTTTAATTGGGCTGTCGCTCTTTCGCGCGTCTCAATATATACGTGTTTTACAGAATTTGTCAGCTCTAGAAAATTTAAATCAAGAATCCGATGACGATGATGTAAACATAGTCATTCCTGAGGTCAGTATTAATAAATAAATTAAATTAAATAAAGGAGTTATGTTGACTCTTCTCAGTGTAAATGTGCCTTCAAAATCAATGCTAGAGTCATTGCAAATGGTCGAACTTGATGGTTTTGTTTGGAAGAATGTTGTAACATAAAGCTCTTAAAACTAATTTCATAGTGCGAGGATAAAATAAATATTGAAAAATGTATTAGAAAAAGTTTGTGTGTTGTCACTCCTTTACACCGTAACTATTAAACCAAATTTGCTGAAATTTTATCCTGAATTAGTAAATAGGTTAAACAATCAAATTTTAATTCCTGTAAAATCCATGATACACAGGATTTGTTAAAATCTCGGAAAACTATTTTTAGGCAGACGATGTCGCGGTTATCAGCTATATAAGATAAATTAAGTTTACAATATAATTTAAAGGTATTACCTGACGTAGAAGTGGAAGATGAAGAAGAAACGGATGATGAAAACGAGTACTTTCCACCCGCCGGTCTTCTAATACCAGGTTTCTACGCTCCGCCCAACGATGTGGCAAAAACCAACGGCTTGGCTATCTTATTCCCCAAAGTAATTTTTATATGTACTTAGTAATTGACGGACTAAGCAGATAGTTGCTTGATTATAAATATAATGTCACCTTCTATACTGATACTAATATTCATCATTATCAACCCATATTCGGCTCACGGCTGAGCTCAAGTCTCCTCTCAGAATGAGAAGGGTTAGGCCAATAGTCCACCACGCTCGTCCAATGCGGATTGGCAGACTTCACACATTCATCGCAGAGAATTAAGAAAATACTCTGGTATGCAGGTTTCCTCACGATGTTTTTCCTTAACCGTTTGAGACACGTGACATTTAATTTCTTAACATGCACACAACTGAGTCAGTCAGAGTCAGAGTCAGTTGTGTGCATTTTAAGATACTAATATTATAAAGAGGTAAAGTTTGTGGATTTGTAGGGATAATCTCTGGATCTACTCAACTGATTGTAAAAATTATTTTATCAGTAGAAAGCCACGTTATTTGCGAGTGTCATAGGTATTTTATCTCCGTATTCTCACAGGAACGGGAACGGTAACACGGCGACTCAGCATCGATAAATGTAATGTTGGTCGATCCCTTCCAGGCTGAGATAGATAGGTATACAGTATTACACGTCACCCTAAGAGCCGTGATAGTCCAGTGGATATGGCCTCTGCCTCCGATTCCGTAGGGTGTAGGTTCGAATCCGTTCCGGGGCACGCACCTCCAACTTTTCAGTTGTGTGCATTTTAAGACATTAAATGTTAACTCGCAAAGTAGCTTGGCGGGTTAACGGTCTTCAGATTCTTCAGAAAGTATTTGGTATATCTCTCTCCTAAAAGGAGGGAGTCCTAGGAGGTTGGGGGGGCCCTTGGTAAACATTTCTCACAAAAAAAAATAAAAATGCTTGCTTAAAATAAATATGACAGTGACTTAACCAATGTAGGACGTTGCAATTATTTGGGTGAAAAATATTTTTTTATTTTTGTAATTTCTAAAGTGGAAGCCCTATAGGCAGTTTTTATATGTTTTTTTCGGGGCCCCCTGAACTCCAGGGGTCCCCCTAGAGTCCGGGGGCCCCGTATCATTGATACGGCTAATACGGCACGTGGTCCAGTAAAAGACCATTAAAATAGGCTGATAACGATGACTTCTTTAGTCACAAATGAATACAGTTAGTTTCAGAGAACGTAACCCCGGAAGACGAGTTCCTACCACCGCACGTCCTAGTTATGTTTGATATGGACAAGCGGTATAAAGCCATGGAAGTGATATCTCAGTACAAGGACGAAGTCATACATGTAAGCCAAAATTCAAATTCAAAATTCTTTTAGTTCAGGTACTCCAGTAGGCTAGTATACCAGCAGTGTTGAAGTTCATCTATTTGTAGTGATAGCTATTTGTACCGGTTGTGAAGGTATAGAATCTGCTTAGAAGAGCCGGCAAGTAACTCGACAGTGGCTCTTTTTACACGATTTATATTAGCTTCACTTATAATGTATGTAAGATAATCTTGGAATCTTAATTTGACCTACTTCCTGGTTTTTGATTAGGACGAAATTTTGCACACGCTCTGAGTTCTGATGACAATACACGACAAGCTAAGAAACGTCATTACAAATCCAATATGGCGACCTTCCCAATCACTTTAACTATGTAGGAAAGACAAATCTTGGAATCTTAATTTGACCCACTTCCCGGTCTTCGTGTAGGATGAAATTTTGCACACGCTCTGAGTTCTGATGACAATACATGACTAGCTAAGAAACGTCATTACAAATCCAATATGGCGGCCTCTCCAAGATGGTGGACTGACTGTTTGAAGTCCACCCCCATGGTATGGATAGCAAATGAAAGGGTTTGCTGTCAGAAATACGAAAAAAATAGTCACGTGACTTAAATCCAGTATTTGTAATTGTTAGTACGTGCTAAAAGTGTGTTTTTAGATTTGTAAACTATTTAAAATCATTTTAGAATTTAAACTATCGTGAGTGTTATTCATATTAATTGATTATGAAACACGGCTAAAACTCACGTGATATTACGTCGGAGTATGCCCGACTATGTTTGGATCGTGCCGCGATGCAAGAACCAGCTCATGACTAAGGGCCCCGTATGGGTTCGAAACTAGTCGGGCATACTCCGACGTAATATCACGTGAGTTTTAGCCGTGTTTCATAATCAATTAATATTTAAAATCAAACAGTATTTACAATTATTTTTTGACGTTGAAAGCAATGTTAATAGCTTATACACTCCGCATCTTTGTCATTACCATCAAACATGCAAAAGTACCAGGTCAAACTATCTCAATATGTCTTCTCTGCTCTAAAGAATGACTTTATCATCATCATTATTATCATCATCATCATCATATCAGCCGATGGACGTCTATTGCAGGACATAGCCTTTTGTAGGGACTTCCAAACATCACGATACTGAGCCGCCTAAATCCAGCGAATCCCTGCGACTCGCTTGATGTCGTCAGTCCACCTGGTGGGGGTCTACCAACACTGCGCTTTGTAGTGCTGGGTCGCCATTCCAGCACCTTGGGACCGCAACGTCCGTCTTCGAACTATGTGCCCCGCCTATTGCCACTTCAGCTTCGCGACTCGTTGAGCAATGTCATTATTTATCAGTCTATTTTAAAGCCTATACCACATGTACTTGCCGCAAACTCCAACCGATACAAAGGTTTGGCTTTATTTTGTGAGGCTCACATCGGTAGCAACACGTCTGTCAATGCGTTAGTGTATTTTGAAGAGGCATGCATAACGAACGTAGAGTTTGTGTCGGCAACAATATTTAGCTTCCATCAGCTCCTGCGTTTCTATAGTCCCTCTATTTCCATTCTACCACAGATAATCGAAGCGTCGTGAACAATGGCATGCTTTCGTTGTTGAAATCCAGTCGACTCTCACGAAACTTACCGCATGGACGTGTGTAGTTAGAACAGCTAAAATGTAGAATGTCATTTTGGCTTCAGTATTTCCGCAGACATTTATTATTTATGCAATTTAAAAACAAGAGTGAATAGGCATACCTTCTATATGCAAACGCGCTCTAACTTTAACCTCATCATTGCATAGTCAAGGTTACGCCTATTTACAAGACATATTATCCCCTTGACATCAGCATTATAGGTTCAAATCATGACAACATTTTACTCCGCAACTTTTTAGTCACTGCAGCCAGTTTCAGGCTTCCTCATTAAATTTTAAATCGATTGGGAGAGAGTATACGTTCGAACGTTATACCTGGAACACGATAGCACGCACAAAAGCAGATAGTGTTTTTCAGATAGCATGGGTACGGCGATAGTTGCCTTGTGACGTTACGTAGAATCGCGGCAAACTTCCAATCGTGAGACGAATTGCTATCTGAAAAACACTATTAAATTGTAAATCGAGTGGTGTAGCTACGGTCCAAAGACTGGACTTGACTCGACAACCACTGTCAATCGCTCTGCTGACGGAATTATGTTAAAACCTGTGAAATAGTTTAGAAACTTTTGTGCGCTGTTTTATGAAACGTAAATGGAGTCTTTATAGCATAACTAGCTGACGCCGGGCGGTTTCACCCGCGTGGTTTACGTTCCCGTAGGAATATGGGAATAATATAAAGCCTATGGCCTTCCTCGATAAATTTGCTATCTAACACTGAAATAATTTTTCAAATCGGACCAGCAGTTCTTGAGATTAGCGCGTTCAATCAAACAAACAAACTCTTCAGCTTTATAATATTAGTATAGATTAGTATAGATATGTCGGTGCCTATTTATTAGTATTAAAATAAGTATGATTCGTTTTTTATTCTCATTTAAAGAGCTGAGTCACAAAAGTGAGAATGTTTTGTAGATAAAAATAATTGAGATACCTTTATACTTTTAGATGGGCATTTTTAAAGCTACACGTCCATCAGGTCCAGTTAAGCATATAGCTTATAGCATAAAACAGTTTGATGTCATGGCGAAAAGGAAAACGTATAAATTGTACGTATTTTTGAACAATAAACTAATTAAAATTATTTCTTTGATGTAAAGGGAAATGAAAAACCGGTCAAGTGCGTGTCGGGCCACGCGCAGTGTAGGGTTCCGTAGATCAAGTTAGAACTTTAATCCTTTACGTAATTCACAAAAATACCAATAATGATACCCCACATCATGGAATAGACGATATAAAATTCATCTTCACTTTGCATGTGCTTGCATGTATGTAAATTATTTTTTCAAATTTTCTTTTTATCAAATTGTAGACGTAATTTTTAATATACATACCCATACCAATTTTCAGCTTACTGTTTTTAACAGACACTGATTATATGTAGAGATCTTACCAAATTTGGCTAGGCAGGGAGAACAACACGAGCGGAGAAGGGGAGTGTTAATCGATTGTCGAGGAATTCCTTAACCCTACATCCGTTGGTCACAAGTCCGGGACTCTGCTCGGAGTTTTTTTCTCTTCCATGCGATGGACTCGGCACCCGCATGGTGAATCCATGGATTGCTAAGATATGCGTCTCTCCTATTTTGTAGTAAGCAGCTATCGAAATAGTAGATTGTTATACAAGGGGCTAAAAAGACCCATTATATACGAGGTATTTTTAGGAAATAGAAACCGCCTAAATAGAAACCGAGTTTATAATGGGTTTAGCCCCGAGTGTTACACTGTGCTTTTCACTACGATTGCGAGAAAATAAAATAATTTAGTAAAATATTCAATGTTTTATTTTATTTGAAAATAAAATGTACAAAGTCTACAATCTTGGATATCAAGGGAGATGCTTTTACCCGGTAACATAATTTCCGACTATTGTAAAGATGAATAATGAGTAAAGGATGTCCCATGTCTTCAAATCTCGCTATATTCGCAACTCAATAAAAATTAAATAAAAAAATTAACGCATTCCACATACAATAACGCTGCATTTCATTCCAATTTAAAGTTTTTTATTTATTTTTCAAAACAATTTCGCAATAAAACGATTCTATTTTCGAATAAAACCTCCTCCGTTTTATAATAGGCTAACTTGGCTAGAACTCGTAACAGACAAGAATTAAAAAAAAACAAAATTACTTTAGCCCCTAGAGCCTGAAATGCTTGTTTAGCCCCGCTGTGGAGTGGTAATATGACAGTGTTTTTGAGCAAGAGTAGTGAAAATGTAATTTTCATTTCATGAAAATTATTAAACGACTAGTTAATGCTGGTTTATAGAAAGAGAATCGACATGTCATATGGTTACAGGCCCAGGTTTTTCGTCACATTAACTTCAACTTGTTAATGAAGCTGAAACCGTGGCTCAAGTATGCCTTTCTGACAGAGAGTTACATATTTGTACCCTTTGCCGTGGAGATCCTTGGGCCATGGAGTCGCAGTGCCAAAAAAAATTACCGAATCATTTCATCGCGGCTAGTTGCCTCGACTGGTGACAGAAGGGCTGGCTCGTTTTTTGCACAGAAGATCAGCCTGGCTGTCCAGTGCGGAAATGCAGCCAGTATTCTTGCCAGCGATCCACGTGGGCATGATTTGTATTGTTATTAGGATAAGTTAGCTCAAGTTCCTTATTGTATTCTTTCTCAATAAAAAAAAAAACTTGTTATTGATTATAGAGAGAAATTAAAGTTAGCACTTATGATCTCCATAAAGAAGGATCTGGCTTTGCTGGAATTGGTTGGCATTGGCCCAACGCATGTCAGTCGGGATGTTATCGCGGGGGAAGTCGAGTGCGCGGTCTTGTTCAGCGTTGACTATGGAGATAACTACCCTCAGTTTGAAGATTTTGAAATATATTAATATTGAAACCAAAAATAGATGAAGCAAGAAATTATGAACTTAATTTTGCTGCGATATCTAATGTAGAAATTAATAAAATTGAAATGTCTGCATGTTCTTTGATTTTTAATCTATACTAATATTATAAAGCCGAAGAAAAAAAACTTATTGTTTGTTTGTTTGTTTGTTTGTTTGTTTGTTTGTTTGTTTGTTTGTTTGTTTGTTTGTTTGTTTGTTTGTTTGTTTGATTGAACGCGCTAATCTCAGGAACTACTGGTCCGATTTGAAAAATTCTTTCAGTGATAGATAGCCTATTTATTGAGGGAGGCTATAGACTATATATTATCCCCATATTCCTACGGGAACGGGAACCACGCGGGTAAAACCGCGCGGCGTCAGCTAGTGCATTATAAAGTAAAAGCGGACGCCGGAGACTCAGTTTGCGATAAAATTCTATTTTTTAAAACCAATTCGACGCGATAAAAATGGACCTTCTTTTTCAAGTTACAATTTATATCTAGAAGTACACCTAATTGGTTCAGAGGTTTAGCCTTGAAAAAGTAACAGACATCGTTTGCATTGTTAATATTGATAGACTTAAGATTAGATAGACTATTAAATAAGTTTTTTTTAAATAGGTAGTAATATCACCAGTGGGCCTAGGATAGGTACCAGTGGCGCTAAAATAACAATAGGGATGATGACAGTTTTTTAAATTGTATATAAATTAAGAGTATGCTAATAGTAAAGCAATTTTGTAAAAGGAACAGAGTATCTGCGATCATTACTTTCGGAGCTACAGGGACTTAAAGGGTCAGATTTGCGGCGCTGCCGCGGATCCCTGATAAACGCCCCATACAAAATGGCACGAACTAATGACGTCGTAGGTGATGTAATGATTGTTAGATTTGTATGTGCGTTCAAACAAAATTACTAATATTCTTGTTATTTGTGCGTTTATGTTTATAGTTCATATAGTAAAAATGTCACATTTAATGTAAGGAAGCTAAAACTGTATGAATTTTCATCTAATTACAATAAAAGATTGTTAATAGATTTTGAAATTTTATAATCTTATTTAAATTGCAAATATCCAGACAATCAGTGCTTTTTATGCATAAATTAGTTAACATTGACCCTAAATGTATCATAAAAATCAATATATTCAAACCTAGTCATCATCCCTATTAAACTAAATGCGTTGCATCCGGAAATATCGCTATCTCTTCCATTGCGTTAGTACGAAAGAGATGGGACTGGGACAGCACCGCCATCTTAGATTGCATCATCACTTACCATCAGGCGAGATTGTAGTCAAGGGCTAATTTGTAAAGAAAAAAATGTTAGTGTCACTGGAGATATATCGTGAAGAGAAAAAAAAACATACATACAGCTGAATGTAGAACCTCCTCCTTTTTAGAAGTCGGTTAAAAAGAGCTCTCTTTCGTCCCATCGCAACGATAGAGAGAAAGATATTATCGATTCTACAGCTATAATTATGATCGACAATATGTCTTTTTTCTTAACAGTATTGTGTTGTTAACGTATGTACCTAATGAATTGAAACAGCATTAAAAGAAGATAAAATTACTTTATTTATAAAGTAAGTCATTACATTTATAAGACAAACAAATGATTATAAAATAAGTAAGAATGAATTACAAATTATAATGTTGAAAGCCAACATAATATTTAAAAGTCAAAGATTTTGTTAGTGTTATAAGTGTTTAGAGCAGATTTCTTTTTTTCGTCCTGAAGGATTAATTGCCATCGAAACTCTTTCATTAGCGATGTTTGCTTCTGGACTGCTTCTAAAATTTTCTGGCAAATTATCAAAAGACGCTCGTCGGTCATGTATTTCGAGGTTGGTCTTTCCAAATTCTGCACTTCTTGCATACACGGGATGCCATTGATTGAGTTCCCAGTTATTACAGTTTTAAACACGGTGGGATGCATCTTAGAATACCCTCTCTTGAAGTCATTCAATGCCTTGGCAAGCCACTCGCATGACAAATTATTGTCATCCAGATAGACTATCAATTCTAGGTCATGAGAGAGCCAACCTTCATTATCCAGTATATTTAAACCATTATGACTCAGAGACAGTATGCCCAGTTTCTTCAAATCGGTAAAGGTTTTGGAGTCTAATTGACCAATTTCGTTGAATGAAAGATCTAAGTTCAATAACATGGACAGCCCACGAAACACGCCGTGTTCAATAATTTTTAGATGATTATGCGACAATTTCAATGTTCGCAAACTAGTCAATCGGTAGAAAGCTGATGGCGAAATTCTGTAAATATCGTTGAAACTCAAATCTAAATAGTCCAGCTGTTGAGGCAACTGTAGCGACGATTCATCTAACTCGACGATGAAATTATTGCTCATATCCAGTCTTGTCAGATTCTTTTGATCAGTTAATCTTATGAGATATGGATCGGAAATATTGTTAAAAGTAAGGGCTAGCTCCTTTAATCCTATGGCTTCATTTTGAGGTATAACAAGAGCTGAAAGACCATTGTTCGAAAGGTCTAAGTAGCCACCTTCGGGATGGAATGTTATTCTCAAACTGTGCAATTCCAGAATGTCATTGTATGTAATGTTTACGTATTTCAAATTGTGAGTGTTAGACAATGATTGGTCTGGAAAATTTTCCATGTAGTTATGTGACAAATCAAAGTTATGCAAATTGTGCATAGCTGAAAAGCTTTCATAATACAGCCTGTTCAAATAGTTGCTGCTTAGATTTAAATATTGTACATACATAAGATCTTCTGCGTTTACAATAAAGTCGGTTAACTTGTTATTAGATAGATCTATCGATATGGGCAGCATAAGAGTGAAGGCGTAGTATTCCAAATGAGTGATCGAATTGTTTGACAAATCAAGTTTAGTATAAACAAATTTATAATCGGAATTTCTTCTGTATCGTTCGTAAACTTCAATCGACGCATTCGGCACGTGTGCAATACGGTTATCAGCAAGTATGATCTTACAAACTGAGTCGTTCCTAAAATGATTCCAATGTCTCGGGAATAACGTTGGATCTATAACTTCAATGTGGTTTTTGGATATGTCAAACGTCTCCAAATGATTTATCGTATTTATTGACACCATATCGATTTTCTCTATTTGATTCGATCTCAAATACAGGTGTCTCAAATTAAGCAAGTTATGCAACGCGCCATTTAGATCTTTGATTCTGTTGTTGTTTAATTTCAAGACATGCAAATTTGTCAAGTTGCAGAAAGGCTCTTCTTTCAATTCTCTGATGAAGTTATGGGAGAGATCCAGTTCGCGTATACTAGACAGCTCTCCAAAAGAATCACCGGGTACTTCTACTATTGAGTTGTAAGCTAATGATAGTGAATACATTTTGTATGGCCTACTTTCAAATTGGAAAAGGTCTTCAATGTTTGCTATTCTGTTATGCGATAAATCAATATTTTCGATATTAACGAGATTTCGAAAAGGGCTGTTAGAGATCTGCTGTATGTTGTTATTGATGATATAAAGATTTTTGAGTCTGTACATCATGTCCAAAAATGATAGATCAGTTCTTGGCCAGTTTCCGTGGACAGTGAGCGTTGTGATCGTCGCAAGGAGCTCGGGGTCCACGCCAATGTGGAATGTATCGGAGGCATTTTGGAGAGTGATGTCGATCTACAAAGAAACAATATTTCAAGTTATTATACTGAGATTTCGTTATCTTTTTTTTGACAGAAATCTCTGGAAATACACAACCGCTTTTAAAAATTCTTTTATTAATAGAAAGCCAGATTATTTTTTACTGTATTCTCATAGAAACGGGGTCCACCTTTGAGCCTTGCAGTTCGCGTTATCTGTAGCGAGGTGGGTTGAAGCTCTAAATCCATTCTATAAGAATCTTGGCCTTAAAGTGGGCCATTAACAGTTTGAGATCCTTGTGATCCACAGATGAGTGTGATCCACAGATCATCGTTTGGCGTGCGAAGAATAGTTTGTTTTTTAATAATAATACCTTGACGTCATAGTTGCTAGAGCCTTCGCAGTCGCCGTCAAACTTGAGGTCGCTGATTGTGTTGTAACATAGGATGCGGTACGAACAGTTGCCGATATGGATGTTCAACGGACAGTGCGCGGCGACATGACTCGCCATGAGAAGCAACAAGCTAGCTATCACTGAAACGGAACAAGATTACAAATTACTAGTTATGCCCACGACCAGCGCCGGCCCGAAGTAAATTTTAGAATGGAGCGAGATCCAACTATGTCGCCTCTCATGTTTGCTCCTAATAATAAATAGGGAGTGCAAAGTATGGAACGCGAAGACCTCGACCATACTCTAGACTAGAGTGACCAATTGAAATTCCGACGCTATACCGCCTACGGATTTTAGAAGTAATAGAATATCGATAACTTCTATAATCATACTTCCGGACACCGGATGGCGAAGCGATGGCGCCCGCGCATTCTATTCGCATGCGCCTCGTTAATCACTTCGCTTAAAATTTAGACGAAAAAAATACATTTATTTTATTTTTCTTTGCCATTTAGGCGCCCTCTAGGGTTGGTCGCCTGGAGCGACTGCTCCGTTCGCCGTAAGGGCGGGACGGCCCTGCCCGCGACTTCGTCCGCCATTGGACCTCCCCTTTTGAAAAATCTGTCCTTAGTGGACACGTAGTTACTATTAACTACCTGTCTTTAATGGAAATGGGCAGGCCACATACAAAGAACATCAGACGATAGATGGTCCCAAATTGTTACAAACTGGTACCCACGAGACTCAAAACGCAAACGAGGTAGACCATTAAGAAGGTGGAGTGACGATATAGTCAGGCTTGCAGGTAAAACATGGCAACGAACAGCCAGAGACAGAATACAATGGCTACAATTGGAGGAGGCTTTCACTGCAGTCCTTACAAAAAAGAATAATAAAATGAAAAATTAACATTACTAACATAATATAAAAAAATTTGATAATATCAACTAACCCACTAACAATCTATAAAACTTGTAAACCTTAAGAATAATTTTCAAAAGATGTCTGTAATTGTAAGGAAATAAAGCTATTTTTATTTTTATAAATTTCATTTGTGCACGTCAATTGTTTAGAGTCGGTTTAGAGATTTATTGATGAGTGACCGTTCGCATTTACACAGGGTGCTCGGGAGTAGGTTCTATAACTGTCAACACCTCAAGGTGTATAAGTCCACTTATAGGAGTCTAAACTAACACAGTCTTTCCCGACTACCTGGAGAAGAATGGGAATATTCGTAATATTTACAAAAATAAATAAAAATATGATATGGCAAATATAAAACACCGGGTGTACGCCAACGACTTATAGCTTGGCAAATTGGTCCGTAACACTCTCGATGGTCCGCGAGGGCCGGGAGGTAGCGATGCGCATACGACTTCATACCCGCGCAGTCCTTCCCCCCCGTCGCTCGCGAATCATGGAAGTGTCATCAAAGAACTTGCCAAGCTATAGAATTTTAACTAAAAATGTCTTAGAAGAAACAAAAACTCAGTACCTCAGATCCTGACCAAGGATTCGAACCCAGTACCTCGTGATCGTGATCGAAAGCTACGCTAACCACTAGACATTCTAGCTTTAATAAGTAGAAATAAATTATCTCACCCTCTCTCATTTTCCTTGCATAGACGCTGCAATTTAAAGTAAATCTGAAAATAAAAGATTGTATTAATATTAACATGAAATTACGTTTTTAATACTAACATTATAAAGCGAGTTATATTCTTATAGTCTTTGTTTAAACGCGCTAATCTCAATGATCTCTGTAGCTGGCCGGATTAAAAATTAATTTGTAGGTAAAATGGTTGCTAGATTCAAGAAGAATAACTCTTAGACTGAAAGTAACTTTAAGCGACTACAAGGACTTTAACTTAATTATTTTAACTTTATATTTCGGTGATTGAAGGTTTCAGCTACGCGACTCGCTAAGCTATGTCAGTGACTTTGGTTCGTCTGCGGATCTCCTCATTTGTGATTCGATCACGCAGAGAAACTCCAAGCATAGCTTGACCCCCCACTAGGTGGACCGAAGACATCAAGCGGGTTGCAGGGAGCCGCTGGATACTGGCCGCTCGTGACCGTTTTGCAAGGAAGTCTATGCATAAGGCCTACGTCCAGCAGTGGACGTCCATCAACTGATAATGATGATGCTGATGATGATGATGATGATGATGATGATGATGATGATGTTTCCTGCAATCCGCTTGATGTCCTAGCTAGACCTAGCTGGACCGAGGACATCAAGCGGATTTTCGCTTAACAGCTGGATCAAGGGCTGGATACAAAAGGCAGTGATACTTGAGACGGCGCGTATTGTGAGGAGGTTTCTCATTTTGAGCCCTTACCACCGGTTGCTTGGGCACTCAAATGTCCCGTATCGGGAGAGTTGATACTTTTTTATCATTATCATCAACAAGGCAACATTAAAATCATTATTAGCTTACTTTTAACGGCAAGCCTCCCTCTTTATAGCTCCCTTTTTTGACCCGTCAGCGTCACGCTGTTCCAATACAAATTTTAAAGTGATAATGTTAAATTCTTTAATGACCACAATCATACTGATAATAACAATGATTGAGGGCTTATATTGCTCACATCTTACGAAGATGTAACTTTACGAACTTCCCAACTCCGGGTTGGGGATTTTTATTAATTTAAAAAAAAAGTATTATATACGCTGGACTCGAACCCAAAACCTCGTCATAGCTTAAACAACGAGGCAGTACTTAGGCCCATGTGCCTGTAGTCCACCGATTATGTAAATATTGGTGTTATTCTTATCAATATTGGTACAGCGGTTAAGCCGGTCATAGTCAACAACAAAACAAACTTACTGATTTATTTATATCATTCCTATAACTATGTTGTAATAAAATAATAAAGACTTACCCGAATACTTGTAACAGACACCACAACCGCTCGCAAAGTGTAGTTCTAAAGTCCAGTGGACGTAATAAAATTTGACGCTCACACCATTTTGCTGACTCTGCGTAATAGAAACACCGGTATTTCGTCATAGAGTATGTTTTAAACAGAACAGACATTAAGGCCATACGTTAATCTTCACATTCAGAACGGCTTAGAGAGAGATAGACCGTGTCAACCAATGATGATGGAATCTAAAATGTGGCTTTCTCTTTAACAGGAATAAATGCAGTAACAACATGATAAACCTAGGGATGCTAAATGATAAATGGGATATAGGATGAGATCCTTTTTTTAACTTTCCTCCTTTTATCCACTTTGTGGTTAAAAATAGGATCTCATCCTATAAGAGGGGGGGGGGGGGGAGGCTGCTCTTGTTTTTTGTAATGTTGATAATGATGATGATGATGATGATATACGTCGCATAATTATTTACGATCCAAATCAAATTACCATTAATTGAACACCTACGTCTATTGTTGATTGACTCAGGGCGACAGTTTCTAGGAAAATTTCTGCGAAACTTTACTCTGTTTATAGCGTTCAGATGGCCTATTTCCTATTTTGGCCTGTATTATCAACCTTTTAAAATAAACAACAAATCAATTGACACAATATCATCTACTTAATATGATACCAAATACAAATGTCGCTTACTGGTGCTTACTGGTGGTTCTTATATAGTATGTAGATGACAATTTGACAATTTATTTGTTGTTTATTTTAATTGGTTGATAATAAAGACAAAAATTTTGATTTTTTTAAATTCAAAATAGTGAATAGGCCAGCAGGTTGACTATGTCCAGTGTAATAAAATGTCGAGTGTGCTAACTTGTCTAGTATCCTGTTACGTCTAGTCTCATAATATCCAGTGTTTAAAGTTGGTTTTACACTTAGGCACAATCACGTTGGTCATCTTCTTGCAATTATATGAAACGTCTCACAAGAATATTCTTTGACGTGTTCGGTATCAAATGTTTACCGCACAGCAGTCTTGATACCTTACTTTGATGTATGTATTTTATATCAGTATCTTATAACGAATAGTTTCTAGGAATTGCAGTTACAGCTTATTTATTATAGTTCAAGAGCCCGTGAACAGACAGTCTTCCTTTTATTTTTAGTCCATACTCTTAGTGATTGCTTACTAAATTCTCTCCTTGGTCTAATGATTATACTATGTGGTTTCGGAACACGATGTCCTGGATTTGAGTTCTGGGTCGGGATATGAAATACAGATCTTTTCTTTTTTTCAAGAAAAGATTCAAGTTTCACCTGCGTGATTCCCGTTCCCGTAGGGGGGTGTAATAGCCTATACTCTTCCTCGATAAATGGGCTATCTAACACTGAAATAATTTTTCAAATCAGACCATTAATTCTTGAGATTAGCGCGTTAAGTAAACAAACAAACACACAAATCAACTTTTTATTATTAGTAAAGATTGATTGTAAAAAAGTCTAACATTTAACATAACGTTAAACCCGCTCACCCACGTAGGAGCAGTGTAGTGGTTCTAAGCTCCATAGCCCCTCTCCTTTATGGATAGACTTTGGCGTTAATATCTAAAATGTAATCGAATCTAATCTAATATCTAATGTCTAATTTAAAAAGTAGCCTATGTGTTAATTCATGCTATAATATATCTCAATACCAAATTTCAGCTAATTCGGTTCAGTAATCGAGGCGTGAAAGTGTAACAAACATTCATATCAACAACATCATCAGTTTTCGCAAATCTCGGGGAACCATGGATTTTTCGGGATAAAATCTAGAGTAAAATCCATTTCCATTCCAAATTTTAGCTAAATCGCTTTAGTAGTAGCGGCGTTAAAGATTAACAAACATCCAAACATCCATACAAACTTTCGCGTTTATAATATAATAAGCGGACGCCCGCGACTTCGTCCGCGTGGAATCCGATTTTCACAAATCCGGCGAGAATCATGGACTTTTCAGGGATGAAAAGTAGCATATGTGTTAATCCAGAGTAAAATCTATTTTCATTCCAAATTTCAGCCAAATCGCTTCAGTAGCCGTAGCGTAAAAGAGGAACAAACATACTTACACACTTACACACAAACTTTCGCCTTTATAATATTAGTGTGATAGGATGAGGAGAGCCACAAAAGAACCAAAAGTTTATAAAATGACTACCTGCTACTTGGAAATCTTCAAAGTACATCGTTTTTTATGTGTACTTACACGAGATTTTTTAAAGGTGTCTCTTTGCCTACCATAGATAGCCACGAAGATCCAAACTTCATCGTTACTTACCTACAGGCTCTTAGAACTTTTTTAAAATAAGGCTCAGCGCATACCTACGGGATGTAGACTACTCGTATTTTCATCGCAGCAGCCAGCCAGCCATGCAAACCATGTTTGGAACATTTCATCCCGATCCATGTGGGTTATATTTTTTTTTTTTATTCTCTACAAGTTAGCCCTTGACTACAATCTCACTCAATGCAATCCAAAATGGAAGCGGGCCTACTTGCTAGGAGTAGGATGAAATCCACATCCTTTCGGTTTCTACACGACCTCTTACCGGAACGTTAAATCACTTGGCGGTTCGTCTTTGTCGGTAGGGTGGTAACTAGCCACGGCCGAAGCCTCCCACCAGCCAAAAATATGTAGACTTTGAGTTGGAAAGTTGGCTGGTGTTAATACGTTGCCATCAACATCTTTTTTGGCAGACATCTTTTTTGGGGCAGTGGTATTCGTGGTGGAGTCACAAGACGGAAGTCCTGGTTCAACAGTCAGACCTGGTCCTGGTTTTCTTAATTCGTCCAGGTCTGACTGGTGGAGACCATCTCTTCGTCATCGCATCCTCATCATCATCATTCATTATCAATCATTATCATATTTATCTTTGACAACCGATGGACGTCCACAATTGGACATAGGCCTCTTGCATGGACTGCCAAACAAAACGGCCAGAGCCGCTAGCATCACATCAGCACCTTGGGACTCCAAAGTCCATCACTTTTCGTTTATGTACCCCGCCCATTGCTACTTCAGCTTCGCGACTCAATAAACCATCAACATACTCGTATTAGACGCGAATAACTACCTCTTTGGTCCAATGATTAGCCTATTCGACTTCGTATCGTGATGTCCTTGGTTCGGTTGATGAAGTCCTGGGATTTAATCTATGAAATATTGAGTTTTCTTTTTACCAAGAAGCATTGTAATGCAGCCCTAGATGGCAGTGGGTTAGATTAAGGGATGATTTATTACCCAGGCCGTGACCGGGACGTGTCGTGTACGGCCGGATTAGGTACTGATTTTAAACGTTACATACATTGTGTATGACGCAGTTTACTTCACAGTGCATGATCCGTGTCCCGTCCGAGCCTCAGACGAATTATATAGGGACCTGCCTCGCTAACCGACGATCTGTCGAAGTTTAAGATCAACGATCTAACGCGTTTATTTAAATTAATGTTTCATTGTTGTAGTTTTTGTCGCGAGTCTAAAGAACTTTAAAAATGTTACTATTCTTCCCCGAACACCAGAATATCGATAAAATAAATATAAATATTTACTTTATTATTATTACCTATTTATTTTATTATTATTACTTAATCGATGTTTATTCTGATGAATATTCTGTAACGAGTGTTGTATGTGTCATCTAAGCGATTAGTTGTTTGTTAGTCTGTGTAGAAATTACACGTGTATTTATTGCGTAATTAATCACTTAATCAAATTTATAGTTGTTTGTAGTGTAAGGACAGTTAAATATATTTATTGGCTTTAAATATTTTCGATGTGTGAGTTTACCTCATCACCCTCAAAAAACGATGGTTACTTTTATTGGTCAATTTGAGTGCGATAAAGGTCCATAGGTATTTCGTCTGAGATCCATCTACTGACGTACGATGTTCATCTACACCACAGTCGTTCACGGCTTCGGCCCGGAGACGTCCCGGTCTAATGTAAATCATCCCTAAAATAGGTACATCATAATATCATAAGCTCACACGCAATGTAAATGATGGCAATTTTTGAGGTCATGGAAACTGATAAAAAAAGATGATTAAGGTCAATACCAGTCACACAGTACCTACAATACAATATGAACACAAACTGATTATTATTATTATTGTATGTTGGACGCATTTGCCTACGATAAGCGTAACAGTGATTCCCCAGTTTTAGGGAAAGCAGTGTTGCCAAGCTAAACTTGGATAACAATTATGAAGTGATAACTTTTTATGGGAGGGTAAAGTGCTTGGTAACGTAACGCGTTACAGCTGACGTTTGCACGTTTGCCAAGCAATTGACAGAGCAAACTTTGGACTGATTTTATGACCACAGACTATTTTAAAAGTTTCTATGTTGCTGCTGTCAAAATATTCTTCCCACCTCTCCGACAACAAAGCCTTCTTAATTTATTTCAAGAATAATAAATAAAATTCAATTAATTAAGGCATTTAAGAACGTCTCGGCACACTCGTTTTTTCAAGGAACTGCCTACAAACCGATTTCAAATTAGGTATACTAGTATGTATGCTAAAATCATTGTCTGAGCGATAGAGTATATATATGGCTTAGAATAATATAATCAGAAGCTAAATGACCAACTCCGCTAATTACTACCTAACAATTTTTACATGAAAATTAAAAATCTTCCCCAAATAGTCGACACTGTGACACTGACTTGACTGTATTTTTATTAACTTAATATAACTTGACGAGGAAAATAAAACCATCTTTTAAGGTTTATAAGAATTTATGTAACGTACTTAATACCCTATCCAACCCTGATAAGAAGCTTTTGAGAAAATTGCGAACATAATAATAAATAAAATAACATAAAATAAAGTATGTTTTTTTCAGGCCATTGACCCATATAGTGTTATAGTATTTTTTTCCTTACATGGCAAAAAAGGTAAACAAAGATCCGTCGTCACGACATTCACATATTTCTCACAAACCGTCCGTTTAAACTAAATCATTTATATACACATCACTTCATTTAACGCGCACACCGCGAATTACATAATAACTGCTTGTAATTAACTATTATATCACATTTATTTCACTAAAAACGAAATCACAACAAGTTTTATTTCTACAGATTAACAAAAATGTTGCGAATTTGACATTTCGTAATGCTAGATTGTCTATGAATTGAAGAGACGGGAAAGATACATGAAATTATAACTTGTCGATAATTATGTACATATTTTTTAATTTTAATATTTGTGTCCTTTGTGGCTTATAAATAAAATAAATGTGTATCTTTATTAACACAGCACCAAAGAATATATTATACTCCATGGAGAAGAAGTAAATCTACATACATGAAAACGTTGGACATAGCAGCGACATTATTTCCGCATACGAATATTTTTTCATAAAGTCAGTGGCAATTTTATGGAGATTTTTGATTTTAAAATAGTTGAAGGACCTAATTGAGAAAAAACAAATAATAATTTAAAAAAATATATACAACCGACTTCAAAATATTAACGTACCCACGAAATTAAAAAAGGGAAAAATAATATCATTATATTTTCTGCCAAGCCAGTGTATTCAATCTATTAATTCAAGGTGTACCCTATCGTAAAGATTTTTGTTTCTCAGACATTATTTTTGTCTGTCATGTGTTTTTTTCAGTAACGACTTAAGTCAACATCAGACGGGCTTGGCAGCGACTTCAAAATGATCAATAAGTAGAAAATATAATAATGTTATCTTTCCCTTTTTAGTTTCGTGGGTACGTTAACATTTTGAAGTCGGTTGTATTTTTTCATAATATTTTTTTTTTATATTTTTAGTATACCTAATAAATAAATCAATCCATATGAAATTCAACCTAAAATCCACCCATCTGAAAGTCGGAATTTTCGGTTAGTTATATTATTGTTAGTCATACACTACTCAGCAATCAGCAATAATATAACAACCAAACAACAAATAAATAACAAAACTAACAATTGCAAACGAAACAAATAAGTAATGATGATATGGAACAAACATTGACACGACCTCACTGTGAGCATGGAAGCGACAATGTGGCACTTTTTGCTCGCAGTTAACTCATCCTAAACCGAGCTTAACCGATCGCGGCGCGAGTGCTCCCGAATGTTTGTAATTATATAGCACGATCAAAAATTATTAAAAAACCGATAAACCGATTCTTCAACCACTTGCAAAATTTTTAAATTAAGAATAAAGAAAACAATACACAAATACGACTTGAATATTATGATTGCTGGATCAGAAAAATAAATAAAAGATTTGAAATACTAATGGAAAAAAAATTATTACTTTTGTTTCGCAACATGGTGAGATTTTTATTTTTCTGGTATACGTAAATCGTGATAGTCAGAGTTATTAGGATATTATATAAAGAAGTTTGAGAGATAGTGATGTACAAGGGGCCGAAACTTTAGTACAAAGGTTTTTGAATAGATGACATTATGCGGTAATAAATTTAGTAGGTTCTAGAGCTAGAAAAATGTTACGAATTATAATTAGAGACAGACAGTAAGTGTACATTAATTCCAATTATGTTCTACATAGTCATTTGGACTAGTGGTGTATAACCAAGGTAAAAAAAGAAAGTAATAATAATCTTTAATTCAATAGAAAAATATTTTTGTCGCTTTTTTGTTTTTCTCAATTGTTTTCTTCAACAATTTAAAAATTAAAAATTTCCATTATAAATTGCCACTGACTTTATTTCAAAAATATTCGTATGTGGAAATAATGTCGCTACTATATCCAACAAAATGAAATGAAATGTTAATGTTTTTTAACTTTTGTATCTTTTGTAATTTTTAAAAATGTAAACTGTAAAATTTTTGTAATTTATGTACTAGGAAATAAAGGCTATATTATTATTATTATTACTATATCCAACATTTTCATGTATTTCATGATTCACTTCTTCTCCTTGGTGTATATATTCTTAAAATGATATTTAATTTCCTAAAATGCACACAACTGAAAAGTTGGAAAACGAAACGAATATGGAACGTATTCGTTTTTAAGATGACGTATAGTAACGGATATTTTAGTTTAGTTATTTCAGATATAACGATACCTACTTGATATCGTTACGATGCCCGCGGTTAACTTCTCAACCCTACTGATTGTCTTTGGTTCATAGTCAGCCATTATTGTTGTTTAAAATTGACATCTAAGAAAATTTCAAGTATAGTAGTTATTAGCTTATTATCTATGTTAGTGCGAAATACAAAATACTAATACTAATACTAAAGCTTAAATTAATTTAAATATCTGCCTCGCCTTACTGATGCACCGGGTACACATAGTATGAGTCGAATTTTTTAGGGATGTACTTGTAGGTACATAGTTCAAAAATGTTTGGCGCTGTGGGTTAAATAAACTAAAGCTATCAACAAATTATTATTTTACAAACAAACGAATAAACAATGGCAACATTGTGATGATAAAACGGTACTTCCCCGAATGCATTTGTTCTGAATGATTTCATTGTTTTTATGTCAAATCATCAAAATGAGTATTGTGAAGCACCACGAAAGTATTGCGCGATAAACTCATTATGTACCTTACCTACTTTATTACTTTCCGCACCTTTCACCATGTTTAAAAGGAAACAGAGGGCCTAGTGGCAGTTTGATACTGTTACCCTCACGTAACGTAAACGCGAATTTCTAAGGAATTGAAACAGCGCCATCTAGTGAACTACTGCACAACTGTTTCAATTCCATATAAATTTGCGTAAACGTCACCGTGATAGTAACAGTATGAAAATATTGAAAACTCCCACTAGGCACACAGTTTGTTTTGTCAGATGACAAAATAATTAACTAGAGAGAGATTAAAAAAAGTAAATATCTACCAAAGTCATAAGGACATTCAGTTGACTTGCCTAACAACTTAAGGTCACAGGTAAAGTGCTACAGTTAGTGTAAAACTGCATGTTCTTGAGATCTACAATTAATATTTTCCCATTTTCAATCATAATTATTAAGAACAAGGGACAAGTTGTCAAACCCTATGCTACGGGTTGGCGACCCACAATTCAGTAATTTTAACGTATCTATACTAAAATTATAAAGCTGAAGAGTTTGTTTGCTTAAACACGCTAATCTGAAGAACTACTGATCCTATTTGAAAAATTCTTTTAGTGTTAAACAGCCCATTTATTGAGGAAGACTGTAGGCTATATATTATCCCCGCATTATTACGGGAACGGGAACCACGCTGGAGAAGCCGCGCGGTGTTAGCTAGTGTTGTATAAGTAGCCCTTAGAACGATCTTCAATCGTATATTCTACGCTGCACCTTTCTGAGACGTGTAAAAGGGGAAACAGCACCAAACCCGGAAAAAGTACCACCATCCAGAGATTTACCGACCCTACTGCCGCACATAGCTAAGCTGTTCGAATGTTTACTGCTTTAAACTGCACGATATTAATTAGTGTTTCGTATATGGCGGCCAACTTTCTGAAAATGGAATGCGGGACGTTTTGTGGATAGATAGGGTTGGGGGGGGGGGGGGTTAATGTTTAGTCAGTAGATACCTACCAAATTACATGAAAACATAAAACTTAGGTACAAAAGTTAAATGCCTTTGTATATCACACTAAATTAAAAAATCAAACAATTAAATCAGTTGCGCGAGCGCCTCTCCCGCTCTAACGCCTCATGTGATCTTTAGAGAGAAAGAGAGAACGAAATCACTCTCTCTACTCTACGACTACGACGCTGTTTGGGTATTGCGACATCGTCAGTTAGAATTATAAAGGGATTTTCACCACACACACCAGCGCTGATACAGCTACTACTAGCTGACTACAAACCACGTGACTAAAGAATTGCTTGCGATAGCTAGTTGGTAATGTGTATATCCACTAAAGTAACTCATAGTTAGTGAATACGCTATAGTAGTATAGCTATATTATACTTATACTTTCACTATAAAAGTATATATAGAATACTATAAAAGTCAAATATAAATTCTGCGTGGCAAAACTTTCCGCATGCTTTAGTACCTACACAATTTATAAATACAAAGTTGCTTTATCTTTGTCACGTAAGGGAAAAGGAAATGGTATGTAATTACAATTTATAACAACAAAACATTACTGTTTATATTTTGTAAGTATAAATTATAAAATTAATTAACGTATAAACTTATACTTATATTACTATAGTTATCCGCGTGGATTCGAACAACAAATATCATCATACGAGTATTTCTTTAACATTATGCATCATGTCATAAGCTGTGATAGCCCAGTGGATATGACCTCTGCTTCCGATTCCGGACGGTGTGGGTTCGAATCCGGTCCGGAGATGCCGTTTATTTTTTCAGTTGTATATATTTAAAGAAATTAAATATCACGTGTTTCAAACGGTGAAGGAAAACATCGTGAGGAAACCTGCATACCAGAGAATTTTCTTAATTCTCTGCGTGTGAGAAGTCTGCCAATCCGCATTGGGCCAGCGTGGTAGACTATTGGCCTAACCCCTCTCATTCTGAGAGGATACTCGAGCTCAGCAGTGAGCTGAATATGGGTTGATAATGATGATGATCATGTCATACTATTACCTCCTTAGAGGAGAGGGGATATAACTTTGACCCACCACGCATCTCCAATGCGGATTGCGGGTGTAGCGCTATGATGTAAGATTATTTAACGACCACTTACCTTATCAGCCAATAGACGTCCACTGCTAGACATAGGCCTCTTGCATGGACCTCCAAGCGCAACGATCTCGAGCCGCCAGCATCCAGCGGCTCCCCGCAACCCGCTTGATATCCGCGGTCCACCTAGTGGGGGGTCGACCAACACTGTGCTTTCCTTGGGACCCCAGCGTCCCTACCCTACCCCTATCCTACCCCTACCCTACCCCTACCCTACCCTTACCCTACCCTACCCCTACCCTACCCCATCCTACCCCTAACCTACCCCTACCCTACCCCTACCCTACCCCAACCCTAACCCTACCCCTACCCTACCCCTACCCTACCCTTACCCTACCCCTAGCCTACCCCTACCCTACGTTGAAAATTTTCCTGAATTTTCTTTGCTATAAACCTCACGGAGCCCGAGACCTTTTCAACGAATGCAAAACCGTGGAAATCGGTTCGTGCGTTCTGGAGTTATAGCGTCAGGAAGGAAAACCCGACTTTTATTTTACTTTTTTTTAATTTTTTTTTATAAAAAGTATCCTATGTCCTTCTTCTGACTCCAAACTACCTCCCTGCCAATTTTCAGCTAAATCGGTTCAGTCGTTCATGAGTTATAAGTGGAGTAACTAACACGACTTTCTTTTATATATATAGATAGATAGATATTGGTATTAAAGTCCGAATTTATTACGAGTAGGTATAAACATACTCATCACAAACATATGGATTGTTTGACAGTTGACTACGGAACAGCAACGCCTATCACACAGGACACGTCCGGGCTCTTACGCGCATATTCCAGTCGCGTTACCACTTTGCGAACGGCGAACGATTACATTATAAATATTAAAAGAAATATTGCACTATGTTGGTGAAAGTTTCATATTTGAAGAATATAATTTGGTAAGCAATACAATCATTTAGTTCTTCCATTCCTCACTTTACGTTATATAATGTAAGTTATCCATAATATACAATTTAATCTAGGTATACTAATAATCATTATTGTATTTATTTTCTCTTTTTCGGTTGGTTGTCTGGAAGAGATCGCTCATTAGCGATAAAGCCGCCAATTGTACATTAGTTTTTAAGTTAATTTCTTGTCTGTAATTATTATTTTTGGTGTACAATAAAGTATATTTCATTCATTTATTCATTCATTCATCATTATTATAAAGAGTTGAAAGTTTGTGAGTTTGTTAATTTGTAATGTAATCTCCGGATATACTGCATTGATTTGAAAATCCTTTTATCAAAAGCGATGTTATTTGTGAGTGTCATAGACTTCATCATCAATCAATCATATGATTTTCTGGGGCCTCATCTAGCGATTATTTGTGAGTGTCATAGACTTCATCATCAATCAATGCTTGCTTACAATATACCTACTGATGGTCGCAAAGCGTAGTGGGTTCTGATTCTGCGTCCTGCATCCACGACCGTCATTCGATTTCGTTTCCCACAACTGGATGATGAATATATGTGTTTTCCAGTGTCTGGGTGTATCTATATTAATATTGTAAAGAGGAAAGATTTCATTGTTTGTTTGTTTGTTTGTGTGCATTAAATAGGCTCCGAAACTACTGAATCGCTTTTAAAAATCTCTTTCACTGTTGGGAAGCTATCCCCGTATTCTCACGGGAACGGGAACTACACGATTGAAACCGTGTGGCGTCTGCTAGTATATTATATAAGTATGTATAATATGTAGTAAATAAATTTATATGATAAATTAGCTAGATAGTGATATGTGTGTATTGTTTAAATATATTTATATTAATGGTTAAGATTAATATTACCTACCCCTAAATACTTGATAAATAACAAACAGACGTCTTACGTAAACAAAACTGGACAAGTGTGAGTTGTAATCGCGTGACGAGTGTTCCGATGTTAAACTAAATTTTTCATTTTGAAAATTACTAAGAGAATTCTATGCAGTTTACAAAAAAATATTTTTACCTTCCATCTTGCCCCTCAAAAGTGACTTTCATTGTCAAAAAGTTGAATGGGTTGAAGTTTTTCTAAAATCTCATACATATTTATAAAAATGTAGGCAATCTTAATATTTCATTTCTTTTTACAGACACAATGCTGCTGATAAGTATTTTGTTTTTTGCAACGATACTGGGTGTCGAAGGACAATGTACACTAAGTGAATATGCAAAAGAAGATAATATTTGTACTGCAGATATTACTTGCCACGGAAAAACTGAAAACTTAATGCAATTAGTTAAGAATAACTGGAGTTGTATAAAACACCGTGTTCGATATTACTATGGCAATGAACGGGATTATAATTGGGACAACAACTATAACTTAAATGTAAACATTGGTGATGTTGATATTGGTATTTCAGAGGATTATTTATCGGGTTTATCAGATGCAAAAACCAATGTGAAATCTTTGATTGTTGAAAGAGGCAATTTAGTTGCAGTGGGAGTCACATTAGCCGGTTTTCATAAACTTACAGAGTTTTCTGTAACGTATAATAAACTTGAAACTATAAATTTTAACCAATTATTAGTCAATTCTTTAAAGACTGTAAATATATCTCACAATTTGATAACAACGATTGAATTTAGCTCAGTAGAAAGTACAAGTATGATTACAACTATTGATCTTAGTTACAACTCGCTAGAATCAATACCAAATAATTGCTTTGCAATGTATTTACGTCTTAAATATTTGGACCTTTCTTTTAATAAGATCGAAAATTTCGATATACTTACCTTTGAAGGTATAGCACAGTTGGAGATATTGAAACTCTCTAATAATAAAATATTAGAAATCGGTCAAAACTTTGCAAGATTCATGAAGTTAAAAGATTTGAGTTTAGATCACAACCAACTGACAACACTTACAGATGTAAATCTCAGAACTCTGATTAGCTTAGAACGACTCAACCTTAGTTCAAATATGATTAAACATATTGAAGATCAATCTCTATCTACACTAACAAATCTTGAACAATTAGATTTAAGTTATAATAAAATAAACGTGGTTCGTAAAACATTATTTAAAAATACCATCAAAATAAATGACTTGTCGCTTTCTCACAATGATATAGAAAACATAGAAGGAGGTGCTTTTAGCACAACTAATATATCCAATTTTGATATAAAAAATAACTATATTAGTGGATCAATAGTCTATGATACGTTCCTGGGCGTTTCAGTCGAGAATTTAGATTTGAGTAATGGGACTATAAAAAACCTAGGCGATAAGGCATTTAGTGCTTTGAGTCATGATTTAAGGTATTTAAATTTGAGCTACAATTTAATAGAAAATATAACAGAGTCTGCCTTTTATTCATTAAAAATTCTTTTAAAACTAGATTTGTCACAAAATAATTTGATCGATATGGAGTTTAATACGAGCGATCTTATTCAGTTAAAAGAATATTATCTTCAAAATAATTTTATCAAAAAAGTCACTCCAAATATGTTCAAAAATATGAAAAGCTTAGTTAAATTAGACTTATCACAAAATAAAATTAGGGATGTAGAAGTAAACTCATTCATTGAACTTGAAAATTTAAAAGATTTAAACATAAGTAGCAATCATTTTGTTAATTCTCTTACAATGAATTTATTCCAAGGGTTGTCACGAGTAATTACACTAGATTTGTCTAATACAAGATCATCAACTTCTTTGAATGAATCATTTTCAGGAATGACTTCTCTTGTTAATTTGAATCTATCTCACAGTCAATTAGAAACTATTGAATATGAGACATTTAAGAATACTGGGTCTATGGAAGTTATTGATTTGTCATACAATTATCTGGAAAACTTCGCTATTAATACTTCATGCATTCCACTTTTAAAAGAATTATATTTAAATAATAACAAGTTAACAAACATTACGAGTGAAACATTTGAAAATTTTCAGTTATTAGAAAAGCTAAATTTAGCTTTTAATAACATCCTATATTTTCATTCTATGGGCATAAAATCGTTGTCTCATTTACATTATCTGGATTTATTTTCTAATGTTAACATGCATATAAAAGGTGATGCTTTCAATAATTTGGTTATATCAACAGTTTCTTTCAAAAATGTGAGACAAATATTTAATTTTGATAATGTCGTGAATAGCTCAATAACGACTTTAATATTATCAAATTGTGAAATTAGCGATATTAATTCTGTTTTTGTTTATAAAATTAAAGACGTTCTTAAGTTAGATATTAGCTCAAACAAAATCCAAGCATTAAACAAAGGTTCGTTCCAGAATATGGATGCTCTAAACTGGCTTGATATAAGCTTTAATATGATTTCTGCTATTCAACCAGGAACATTTCTTTCCAATAAAATGATCAACACTTTGAATCTTAATGGCAACAATTTAGAATCTTTACAATTTGGAGTACTCGATGGCCTTAAGAATCTTCGTGTTCTTAATTTATCAAACAATGAAATACATATATTTGGCATAAACCTCTTACACTCTACTCCATTTTTGACCGAGTTATATGGCATAAGTTGCAAAGGAAAAACAGGATTTTCTCATACGGAAATTATTCATAATGAAAACACTAATGCCAATATAACTAGTGAAGTGATAAAAATAAAAGAAGTATTAGGGCAAATGTACGGCTTTTTAAAAATATCTATGAATGAAACAATTTCAAATATGATTTCTGTTATAGGCAAAGTCTCTGATAATAATAGCACAGATAAGGCTTTGGAAATACAGAACCGTTCGCAAATAGTTTTTAATGAGCAAATAAAACAACTATTGAAAGATAATAAAAATATAAGTGATAGTGTAGCAAATGATATTAAATTGATGATATCATTGCTGGAAACTAATAATAATTTAACTAAATTAGCCAACGTCCAAAAGGAACCATCAGATACAATACCAATTTCTGATAGGGCGACTTTTAAAAATGAAAATAAAAATTTAACGGATTATGTTTCAAAATTGATTGTAGGATATAAAAATGACCAATTTGATAATCGTACATTTGCAGATATGAAAATTTTGTTATACTTTATAGCCGTGTGTTTATCTATTGTAGTTATGTTGCAAGCAGTGGCATTGACTCATAAATATTTTTGTAGTAAAGCAACGCGTAGGATAGGGATAACTCACAATTATGAAAGTGGACAACGAATGAGTAATGGCTTAGAAATGGATTAATTAGTTAACAACAATTAATCATATAAGGAGAAGCTTGAATATCACCAGCCGGCCAACACACTAACTTTTACCTATGTTAGCTACCTAATATAATTAACATCAAAATTATAACAACCGCATTTTTAGTATTCTGTACAATCCATTGTTAGTTATATCTATTATATGATATTCACATATAATCTCAATTTTAAGCAATAAATAAATTGTGAATACGAAATCACGCGACTTATGAATTACTAACATAATGTAATTGGTAAATTTCAAATATGTCCACTAATATGGGAACTGGCCTGCTGTCTAAGATTTGAATTAGTAACGACCTTTTTTTTCCTTTTGGACCAAAACTGTTTTAAATCCAATTAAACAAGTTGTATATAAACTCCTGGCCAAACAATCATTCAAAGTAATGGTAAATTATAAATTGGCCAGGAATTTCTTAGGTAACATATTCGTATGTATTTGTAGGCGCGGTGGATCTACAAAACGGAGGTCCTGGGCTCAATCCCCGGTTGAGCCGATTGAAATTTTCTTAATTGGTCCAGGCCTGGCTAGTGGGAGGCTTCGGCCGTGGGTAGTTACCACCTTACCGCCAAGCGATTTAGCGTTCTGGTACGATTTCGTAGCCCGCTTCCATTTTAGATTCCATCATCACTTACCATCAGGTGAGATTGTAGTCAAGAATAATAAAAGAAAAACTTTTAGTTCGGTCGGAAGGTCGTTCCTAATTCGGTTTTTTGCACCAGTACTCCATACTCCATACTCTGTCACAGGAACTGTTTACTTGGAAGGGGATATTGATCATGTACAAAAGACTTTGCTAATGTATTAAAAACATGTACCTAGTATCAATAATAAATTGTTTTTATTTTTTCTTATTTCTTTTCTTTATTGATGATCTTTCTATGGTAAAACTTGTATCTTCCGTGCTGCCAATGGAATAATTTGGGATTAATGCTGAAATTCATCATCATCATCATTCTCAGCCTAATTTAGGGCCCACTACAAGGCCATACCTCTCTAATTATAGAGGGGATAAGGAGCTCCAGCCACCACAACATCCACCTCTATTGTCATATCATCATTAACAACCCATATTCGGCTCACTGTTGAGCACGAGTCTCCTCTCACAATGAGAGGGGTAAGGCCTTTGTTCACCACACTGGCAAAATGAGGATTGGTAGACATCACACCAGTAGAGAATTAAGAAAATTCTCAGGTATGCAGGTTTCGTCACAAAGTTTTTCCTTCACCGTTTGAGACACGTGATATTCAATTTCTTTAAATAAACTTAACAGAAAAGTTGGAGATGCATGCCCCGGACCGGATTCGAATCTACGCCTTCCAAATCTAAGGCAGAGGTCATATCCACTAGGCTATCACGTATTATTGAAGTAATTGAAATGCACTGTATTTAGTGTACTTATTCTGAGAGTGAAAATGAAAGAAAGGTTAATAAAGTTTACTACAAGAATTGAAAAATATACAGATAATATAACAAAGTATAAATAGTCTATACAAAATAATATTTTTATCATTAACCACCAACATCATGGTACTATTACACATGCTCTAAAATAGCATGCTAAAAACGTGCTATTAAGTATGCTCCATACGAGCATGCTTATCATCAGTTTACATTTGCTGGTAATACGCATGCTATTTTTAAGTATGGTGAAGAGAATACATAATAGCAATGCTGATCGACTAGCATACTCATTATGCAAACCTGTTCAGACATGTTGAAAGCACGCCCCCTTTCACCCGCGCAGCAAGTAGCATGCTCATAAATCGCACGACTGCTGATTCTTGAGCAAGCTCGAAATAAGCATGCTCATTATTAGCAATGTTGCGATTCATATGCTAATAAGTAGCAACTGCTCAATAGTAGCATGCTTTCGTGCTTGAAATGAGCATGTGTAACAGTAGCTTTAAGTAGATATTTGCATATATAATTGTCATTTTCTTGTGCATTATAAAACATTTTAAAATTCGGAATCCACTTTCGTTGTGTCCTCTTATCGGGAGACTCCTTGTGGCATCTCTATTAAGATAATCCCTGTACGATTAGTTTGAAGCTTTAAATTGCTATACATCATACAATACGATATAGATAGGTATTGTGTGTTGAACAATCAATTTTTGTTCTTCTAAGGAACGTTCATTATTGTCTAATGTACGAACTCATTATTTAAAATTATCCAACACATCCTTGATAACACTGTTTTGATAAAAACAATGTACCTACCATTGAGTTACCATGTACAACGTTCTAGAGAAGACACTCCGTAATGCACGAAAGGAGATCATTCATTTTGGGCCCTTTTTGAAAGTGCCGGCCAACGAAAAAAAATAGCACGAATCGATAGAACTAGTCATTTGGAGTAATAGTTAATATGGCATGAAAGTTGTAGGAGGGCTCTGAACCAAGTTATACAGGTTCGACGATTCGTTGTTTCCATACATTTTGTCAATTTTCAAAAGTGCCCGCCAAGAAAAAAAACTGGTACGTATCGTTAGAACTGTCCATTTGGAGCAATAGTTACTACGGCTCAAATGTAGTAGGACTGCACTGAACCAAGTTATACAGGTTCGATCACTCGTCACTTCTATACATTTTTCTGAGTTTTGTAAGTGCCCGCAAACAAAATAAATCATACGTATCGTTATAAATAGCCATTTGCAGCAATAGTTACTATGGCATAAACATTGTAGTATAGCTTTGTGTAGAGTTATACAGTTTAAATAATTCGTCCAACCCATTTATTTTATTGATTTTTTAAAGTACCGTTTAACAAAAATATGGTACTTATGGTTAAGACTGCCCATTTGGAGTAATAGTTAGTATGGCACAAATGTTGCAAGATTGTTCTGAACCAAGTTATACAGGTTCGATGTCTCGTCACTTCAATGTATTTGATGGAGTTTTGTAAGTTACAAAGTAAATGCTATTTATCGTTATAACTAGCCATTTTCAGTAATAGTTACTATGGCATAAACGTTGTAGTATAGATCCGAATCAAGTTATACTGTTTAGATGATTCGTCAAATCCATATATTTTACTGATTTTTTAAAGTACCGTTCACCTAAAATATGGTACCTAACGTTAAAACTAGTCATTAGGAGCAATAGTTAGTAACACGTCGCACACGCTTCAGAAAAAATTCTAGTAATAATGATTCTAAGCATTTGCACAAATTCAACATTATGGTGCAAATGTAACTGAAAATTGTGTTATTGTGCATTGAGAGAAATAAAAACGTTTTATTAAGTTCCTCAAGTAATTGTAATTTCGGTTTACAAGCTTGAATAACATAACAAATACACGCACAACGGCAAATCACATGGCTAAGTGCAGAAACGGTCCAGAAGGAAGAACATAACAAATAATGATGACACAGCTCTTACACAATGATGACATTTATTTCATATTATTAGTTAAGTATTCATCATTATTCCCTATTTATTGTTCCCCATTACATTCAGATATCAACAAAAACAAGAGTGACGAATTATCGAACGCAAATAACTTGGATCAGAGCAATCATACAATGTTTCTGTCATACCTACCAACTAACTGCTTAAATCGATAAAATGCATAGAAATTAAGAATCATTGAACTTGTATAACATGGCTCAGAGCAGGCCTACAACGTTTGTTGTACTATACTAACTATTACTCCCCGTTCCTATTATAGCCAGTTCTAATGATACGTACCATTTTAATGGTTGGCACTTAAAAATTGTGAGAAGTGACGAGTGATCGAACCTGTATAACTTGGTTCAGTGCAGTCCTACTACATTTGAGCCGTAGTAACTATTGCTCCAAATGGACAGTTCTAACGATACGTACCAGTTTTTTTTCTTGGCGGGCACTTTTGAAAATTGACAAAATGTATGGAAACAACGAATCGTCGAACCTGTATAACTTGGTTCAGAGCCACCTGACAACTTTTATGCCATATTAACTATTGCTCCAAATAGCTAATTCTAATGAGTCGTGCCATTTTTTTTTGTTGGCCGGCACTTTCAAAAAGAGCCCAAAAATGTATGGAGCGTGAATGATCTCCTTTAACATTATCCAAATACATCCCTGTGATAATACTGTTTTAATAAAAACAATGTACCTATCATTGAGTTACAACTACTACGTACTAGAGAAATACACCCACTTATCCCTACTATGTTCCGTTCAACTGCGGCGATATACGTTATCAACCCATATACGGCTCACTACTGAGCTCGAGTCTCCTCTCAGAATGAGAGGAGTTAGGCCAATAGTCCACCACGCTGGCCCAATGCGGATTGGCAGACTTCACACACGCAGAGAATTAAGAAATTCTCTGGTGTGCAGGTTTCCTCACGATGTTTTCCTTCACCGTTTGAGACACGAGATATTTAATTTCTTAAAATGCACACAACTGAAATGTTGGAGGTGCATGCCCCGGTCCGGATTCGAACCCACACCCTCCGGAATTGGAGGCAGAGGTCATATCCACTGGGCTATCACGTCTCACGCGGCGATATAGCACTTCATAATTTCTTTAGAAACCGAGAGGAGTGTGGATTTTCATCCTCCTCCTAACAAGTTACCCCCTTTCAATCTTAGATTGCATAATCACTTACCATCAGGTGAGATTGTAGTCATGGGCTAACTTGTAAAGAATAAAAAAAACGCCACGAGGTGTTGATCGCAAAAAAACATCATTCATTAACTGATATTTACCAATGTTTTAGCGCTGCAGCAAATAATATAATCACCCAGTCCAGCGCTGGCCTCCCGCTACGTTTCTACATGGCTATTGTTTGGAACAGCTTCTCTAATACGTATAGTAACTCAAAGGTACCAGGTGACGTCACGCTCTCACTCGTCCAATTGAACGACAGCCAATAGCCATTCAGTTCGTTGGTTTATAATGCAGTAGTCGTAGTCATTTATTATGACAAAGAATTTAGATAATTTATAACTCTTTAAGAGGAGAGTATAATTTTAGAAGTTTAACAAGTCTAAGTAACCTGGTGAGTTAAACCTAAGCTGTTAATTGGTAACAATTTTCTTATATTAGTAATTATTATCTATTTATTATGAAAGTTAAGTTAGTAAGTATATACTAAGGAGATGAAAAATCCTATAAAATGTATCTTTCTAATTTTATTATTGACAATATTACTGGCTATAATCTAACTTATGTAGGATAAGGTTGCAAAAACTAGTGCCATGGATTAAGTCGTACCTCAGCAATATGCCAATAGCCACCTAAGGGCAACCTTATCTTCATATTGGCAACTAACAGAGCCTTGCGATTTCACCCGCACCTTTTTCATTCCGTGGATAACTTATGTTATTCCCCAATGCTTTTCGTGTAAGAATTTTTTAAATCGGTCAAATATTTTTTGATGTTATTCTTTACATACAAGACTACAAATCTTTTTCTTTATAATATTAATATACTCTGATGAAAAAGCTGTAAAAGCTTTGTTACGTATAATAAAACCATTGAGTTTTTATAGTATTTTTCTTTTTTTTCAGACGCTATGCTGCTGTTATTTTTGATGGTTTTTGCAACGATTGACGGCATTAAAGGAGACTGTTCGTTTGTAGAATACTCTGGTCCTATTTGCACTGCCAAAATAACCTGTGTTGGAACAACTGAAGATATCGATACATTGTTAAACAATTGGCGTTGCATTAAATCTGATAGCCGACAATGGAATCGGTATACTGAAACGTATGATTATGAATTAAATGATTATAAATTAGATGTAGACGTTCAATTTGTAAATGTTGACGATAACGAGAATCCTTTAATTGGAATAGAAGAAGATACTAAAGTAGCGACATTGAATATTGGAAGTGGTAATCTAGTTTCAGTGCCTCCAATTATAAGCAGATTAATCGTATTGACCGAATTTTCTTTAACGTACAACCAAGTGGAAATGATAAATTTGAGAAAATTATCAGGTGTTTCCATGAAGGTCGTAAATGTATCTCACAACCAAATATCTACCATTGAAGAAGATGAAAATGTAAATCCATACCACAGCTTAGTTAGTAGCATTGATCTTAGCTATAATGCACTTGAATCAATACCTGATAATTGTTTTGAAATGTTTTCTACACTCATATATTTGGATCTTTCGTTTAATAAACTTAAACAATTCGATATACTGACATTTGAAGGAATAACGCAATTAGAGACTCTCAAACTCTCAAATAATGAAATTTCAGAAATTAGTCAAAACTTAGCAAGATTTAGGCACTTAAAAGATTTAGCTATAGATAACAATCAACTGACATCACTAACTGCTATAAGCTTTAAATCTTTGATCAGCTTACAAAAACTCAATCTTAGTTCTAATTACATAAAACATATTGAAGATGAATCTCTAGCTACTCTTAGAAATCTGAAAGAATTAGATTTAAGTCATAACAAAATAAACGCAATTCGTCAACATCTATTTCAAAATAACAACAAAATGTTCAAATTGTCTCTTTCCCACAATGATATAGAGAATATAGCAGGGGGTGCATTTAGTACAACTAATATATCCTTTTTTGATATACAAGATAACCATATTAGAGGATCAATAGATAGCGATACATTCCTAGGCATTTCTGTCGAAAGCTTAGATTTAAGTAAGGGTGGTGGTCTAAAAGCATTAGGTGATAAAGCTTTTAGCACTTTAGGTCAAAACTTGAAATATTTGAATTTGAGTAATAATTTATTAGAAAATATAACAGAATCCGCCTTTCAATCATTGGAAATACTTAGGATACTAGATTTGTCTTGTAATAACCTTGTTGATATTGAATTTAATACAAGCGATCTTACACAGTTAACAGAATATTATATTCAAAATAATTTAATCAAAAAAGTTAATTCTAAAATGTTCAAAAACATGAAAAGTTTGGTAAGGTTAGATTTATCGAATAATAAAGTTGAAGATATTGAATTTAGCTCATTTATTGATCTGACAAATCTTAGAGACCTTAATATTAGTAATAACGCTTTTGTGAACTCTTTAACACAAAATTTATTTCGAGGTCTGTACAAGGTAAACTCTTTAGATTTGTCGTACATAAAATCGGTTTCTTGCCTCAATGGAACGTTTTCTGGTATGGCTTCACTTGTTTATCTTAATCTTTCCCACAGTCTGTTCGATAATATCGAGTATGAAACCTTCAAAGCGACTGGGTCTATCAAAAGTCTTGATGTATCACATAACTTTTTACAAAATTTTCACATCAATACTTCAAGCATTCTACAAATATTAGAACTGTATCTTAACAATAACAAGTTACAAAATATTACAAGTGAAACATTTAAAAATTTACGCTTTTTAGAAAAACTAAATTTAGCTTATAATAATATTTATCATTTTGATTCTCGTGGGTTGCAATCAACGCCACATTTGCACTATTTAGACATGTTTTCTAATTACAATTTGCACGTTATGGGTGATGTTTTTAATAATTTGATTTTATCAAAAGTTTCGCTAAGGAATGTAAGACACAAATTTAATTTTGAAAAAGCTGCGAATACTTCAATATCAACGTTAATTTTATCAAATTGTGATATTGATGATATTAATTCTGTTTACGTTTATCAAATAAAAGACATTCTGAAATTAGATGCCAGTTCAAATAAAATCAAAGTATTGAACAAAGGATCACTGCAGAATATGAATATTCTCAACTGGCTCGATTTAAGTTTCAATATAATTTCCACTATTCAGCCTGGTACTTTTTTATCAAATGAAATGATAAATAGCTTGAACCTTTATAGCAATAACTTGCAATATCTCCAGTTTGGCGTACTTGATGGACTTAGAAATCTTCGTATTCTCAATTTATCAAACAATGAAATACACACGTTTGGCGTAAATCTTTTACACAGTAGTCCATATTTGAACGAGTTATTTCTTGATAATAATAATTTAAAAAGTATGGATTTCACAGCACTTAGCGAAACAAGTGTAAACATTATAACTATTGGTGGGAATAGTATATCATGCGATGCTTTGGCATATTGGAAAAAATATAATAACTATAACCTAAATGTTACTGCAGAAACATTTGATTTTGATTCTGAAAATATACATGGTATAGCGTGCAAAACAAATTCATCACGGGTTGAAAATAAATATGAAAATAACAACTTTAATATCACTAGCGATGTGAATGAGATAAAAAAAGCTGTTGATAACATTTATAACTATTTAAAAATGCCATTGAATGAGACATTTTCCAGAATTACTGCACTTTTGGAAAATAACCACAAATATTTTGACAATGCTTTAGCAAAATTGAATCGATCGGAAATAGTTTTCGATGAACAATTTCGAAAAAATGCTGTAAACAGTAAAAGTGACCTCTTACCGCAACTTTTAAACAATAGCGATAGAGTAGCAAACAACATTAACACAATGATAAGATTATTGGAAATAAATAATAACTTGACCAAATTAGGTAATATTCAGAAAGATAAATTACAATCACCGGTATTAATTGCTAATAATATGACAATTGGTAAATATGTAAACAATAATTCGACCGGTAGTGCTACAAAATTAAGTGCGGATTCACTTAATGAATTTGATAATAATACATTAGTTGATATAAAAATATTATTATATATTATAGCTTCGTGTTTTACTATTGCTATATTATTGTTTGTAGTGACAATAACTTATAAGTATTGGTATAGACAAGTTTCACACAGGGTGCATGTCAACCAATTGTATGACAGTGGGCAGTCGGTAAGAGGTGGCCTAGAAATGGAGTAAATTATTATTACGATATGGTTCATATGATTAAAGGAATTAAAATATACGTATAATAAGTGAGAAATATAGTATAAACAGTAAATAATTATGTGTTTTAAATTTCAGGAAGACGGTTTAACTTTAGATCTAGTTGTAAGGTAAACATTGTATCTAATGTTCACATTTTTGTTGAATCTATAGGATATAGTAGAAATGTAGCTACAGGGGTTCTACCGGAAACGGCCAAAGGAGAAGGAGGAAAGGAGAGGTCACATAGGACCTATTCGTACTTATAAGGTTAAAATGGAATTGATTTTAATACCTCGCTTTTTCCTAGATTTCTGTTTATATATTTCAAAATAATACTTATAAATTTATTACTGGTTATACACCTAATAAAAAAAAATAGATACATACTGAGTCAATAGAATTATTATGAATACATAATAATACACAATGTCAAGTCAACCATTATAGATAGTCGTTATTCTTCTTCGAAAAGTTTTGAAAAGCTTCGACCAACTACGTGAGAAGCTTTCGCTTGAGTGTTGAATCAAGGGAAGGTAATGATCAAGTGAAGGAAAGACGTCGAGTATTTTGAGAAGGTTCCTCACTCTGGAGCCCTGACCATATTGGTCCCTCGTACCAACCCTCCCTCCCCAAACCTCGTAACTTTAATTTTAAGTTTTCGAATAATTATTATCACCATTATCTTAAGTTAAATATTATTACATGACGTTTCGAAAGAGCTTGTAAACTAAGCCTATTTGAAATAAATGAATTTTGACTTTGACTTTGACTTATAGTGTTTTGTATTATATTTTGTAATTTATATTGACAATTAAATAATGTGTAAATAAATAAATAAAAGAAAAAATCAATTTGTAGTTTAATTTTTATTATTTTTAACATAGAGTTAAGGATCGGATACAGAAGGCATAAAATCTTAGAAGTTGAAACAAACGACCAGTTGACCTAGAAATTAGGTCGATTAACCACTCGCATGGTGTGAAAATTAAAAACAAATATATGCATTGCATTACAATTTCAAAGGGCCGACTCGGTGTCATATCTGAATTACCTACTTTACTTATTCTACCTGTAATTATTATTTACCTATTACACAAAGGTGTCAACACGGTGAAGGAAAAACATCATAAGGAAATCAGCAAATACCTGAAAATTTTAATTCTCTGCGTGTGTGAAGTCTGCCAATCCGCATTGGACCAGCGTGGTGGACTATTGGCATAACCTCTCTCATTCTGAGAGGAGACTTGAGCTTAGCAGTGAGCCGAATATGGGTTGATGACGAACCACTTGATATAAAACATCAAATTAATGAGAACCGCATCTTTCGTATTCTGTAAAGCCCATTGTTAATGAAAATCACAGTGGCTAACACACTGATTAGTAATTTTGATCAGTTAGCGAGAAATTAATGTCGAATACGAAATGCTGTGACTAGAGAATTACTCACAATAGCTAGTTGATGATATTCGTGTCTATCCATTAAAGTGACTCTGCCTATTCAGCAGAAACTGGTTTTTAAATTTTTTATATCTAATCCACTGCTTTTAAATATAATCCTCTTTGTCATCACTATTATCAGACGAATCTCTTCTCAGAATGAGAGGGATTAGGCCAATAGTCTACCACGCTGGCCCATTGCAGATTGGCAGCTTTCACTCACGCAGAGAATTAAAAAAAAATCTCAGTCATTTGCAGGTTTCCTCACGATGTTTTTCCTTCACCGTGTTGACACCTCTGTGTTTTAAGTAAATAATAATTACAGGTAAAAAGAGATTGACGAGATTACCGCCATGTGGAATGTTGAGTCAACTATTATTGTTCCGATAGTTGTTTCAGCCAATGGTCTTATAGCGAAAAGCTTCGACCAACACCTTAAGAAGTTTTCATTTAACTGTTGGATCAAGGGTCGGATACCGAAGGCAGTGATTTTTGAGACGGCGCGTATTGTGTGGAGGTTCCTCACTCTGGAGCCCTGACCACCGGTTGCTTGGGCACTCAAATGTCCCGCAGCGGGAGGGTTAATTTTTTTTATAAATATTTAATAGTGTTTTATATTATATTTTTAGATTAACATTGTTAAAAATTAAAACAAAAAGATAAATAAATAAAGGAGAGAGTGAAAACAGGTAGAATTAGGTAATTCAGATATGACACCCAGTCGGCCCTTTGAAATTGTAATGCAATGCATATTTTTTTAATAATTTTCACACCATGCGAACCCTGACGATAGTATATCATAAAAAGCCATGGCTAATGAAGATTAACATAAATGGCGGTGTTTTACAAAACCCCATTTATGGTAAAACAACAATTACAACACAAGATGTCAGAAGCCATGGGGTCCCCTTTTTGTGACGCTAATTTATCACTCGGCAACGGAAAGGGAGTGTTAATTATGTTTAGCGAAAAGGGGTTGTTGTTAAACGCGTCTAAATCTAAAAGAAATTGACGAATGACCTCATTCGTACATTTCGTTTCAATGTCTTTCGTTTTCATTAATAGTTCTTTTTATAACAGTGCTTAACTAGGGAAGTTATCATAATAAATTACAGATACAGATAGCTATAAGACATACTCAAATTTACTTCTTTCTATATTCAAATAATACATAAGCGACATCTTGCGGACTTTAAGAAGCTTCGTAATTAAACGCCTAGCACACACTTTCTTCACACACACACACATTCTCACACACACACACACATTCCATTCATAATATATGAACATACATACACTCACACTTCGCACATAAACAGGAAACACACATACGTTTTAATGTGATCTTTTTCTTGAATGTATTTTCAAGCGTTATATTACGCAATATGTTAAGATTATGAAAAATCTACAATTGGCTGTACTATAAGAAAATTTGTATAATTTTATATTTAATAATATATATTTTTGTATACAATGAAATAAATAAATAGCAGACAGGTCATTTCCTCCCATGATGATAAGTTTGTGTGGTCTCGAGGTTTAGCCACCTTGCCCTTAAAGCGCGGGGATCTTGCTCCCCCGGTCACAAGGCATTTTCTTAAACCTTGTCGTCGTAACCATTGGTCGTCTTGGGTGTCAGTCCAGCTGCCATAAACAAATAAATCATTATAATTATCAGCCTAATAATAACCCACTTGAGGGCCAGGCTTCAATGATTCGCTTGTGAGGCGTGAAACATTTATTTCATCTGTAATTGCTCGTTTGATATAGTTGTCGGTCACATTTCAAGCGCGTAATTAGAGCGAGAGCTTGCGATGGTCAGAGCCTTTAGCCATATATGCCTAGCTTAAGTTACACATCGATTCTCATATTACAAACGCTAACCTTTCGAAAACTAAAAAATGTATGGGTATGACAAATGTTAAGATGCATATTATAACAATTTTCAATTCATTTAATTTCATTTAATGATATAAACGATTGATATGTTCAAGTGAACAATCAATAACGACTGTCATCCTTCGTTGTTTTATAAAGGAAACATTCAATGGGTTGTCTTGTGAATTTTTTGTCATATTATATGTACAGGGTGCTCGGGAGTATTTAACATAACTCTAGGGTTATATTCTTTAAATTAATTAAAAATGTCAAAGGAACATTTGTTCTAAAATGAATATCTTCGATGTAAAAAATATTTCTTTTGTAAAAAGATCTTAAAATATTGTGTCCCTTATACGCATCCTTACAATTAAGACGTAGCCAAGTTTAACGTATTTTAAAATGCAAGGATAGATAAAAGCGTGTGTTACATAGATAGACGGATATATTTGAATTACTTTTTATGAAAACATAAAAAGTTTTTATTTTCTAGTTAAAAAAATATTAGTTATTCAGTTCAGCAGGGCTACTATCAACTTTAACCTAGCGGTTCAAATCCGACGCTATTCAACTTCGGCGCCTATAGTGAATCGCTTTTAATTCGTACCATGACATCTCCTAAACTGAATAGCATTTGAATCGTCTATTGTGAATGAGTGATCGACATTTGTCTCTGATCTGCGGTTGAATAGCAATATGTTTGAGAGAGACAACGCTACAAAACGTCAAAAGAAAAGCGCGAACTTTGAATTTATTTTGGTTTTAACTTTAAATTGTTAGTTATTCTTAAGTATTATAGTTAAACTACTTAACAAACAATGTATGCTGTTAGTTTAATATTAGTTACGAATTAATACGCAGTGTAGGTGGACTGACATAAGTACCTACCACTTCAATACAAGAATTTTAAGTGGTATTTTTTTACAGAGAAACACGAGACTTAGAGGTAGTTCGCCACATCTATATTTACACTTCTCAAGACAGAACATATGGCTTCAAATGACCTTAATATTTTGTCAAAAAGTTGTTTAAATATATTATTTTATGAAATTTTTGTCTGGCACAGAAAGCACAATGTACCTATTTTCTTTATTAATACACTGAACTTACCTGCTGCACGCATTGCATTGTAATTACTTTACTAAATACACTGCACCACATTACGCACTTTTTTGTTTAGCGACAAATCTGTCGATTTTGTTTTTAACATTAGCACATACGGCATATACACCATTTCTATAAACATACACTATAAATCAAACAAAGGATCATTTTGTTCCCAAATGAAGCGTCGTCTTTGTTTACGCGTACTTACTATTTATATGTGGTCTTATATGTGGACTCGTCAACATCTTGAAGTTATGGTAAATATTCCCGAGCACCCTGTATATAGAAGAAAATGTAAAATAACAGTCGTTCAAACACCCTAGTGGCTGTAACATGTACAGTGTTTATAGAGCAAAGTCTATCAGACTTTCAGCTTTTTATAAATGACTGACTATTTCAGGCTCTGACGATTAAATAATTTCTAATATTACCTAGCCCAGTAAAGTGACATTCAAGTCAAACATCGACTATCATTAAAAAAATAAAAAGTTTTGTTAAATAGAAGCAAAAATATTAAAAAGTTGCTTTTCTTAACATGATACATAGTAATGTAATAAAGTATTTCGCTCTTTACTACCAGTGCTTCTTAAATTCCCTATGGGGTTAGAGTCCGAGCTAAGTGAGAAAGATTGCTTTGCACAACGACTGTGCCACGTTTACACTGAGACGGTAACAGTAAACTTGTTCCTTTTCAACTGGATCAAGTTGCACGCAAACAATAAAGTCGATCAAGTTCATTTCGATTTCATATACTTTCACGCAATATTTATACTTATAAAGCAAAAAGGGAGGTGGTTCACACTTCTATGCTTTTTTTGTTTGTTATCTCTTAATTCCGTCAATTGCGTTTCCGTTCGTCCATTAAGGAATTTTTATGTTATTGACTTGATAATTAATCGAAAAAAAATGTAATTTTCACTAAACTCCTTTTTATTAGTGAATATTTTCACTTTTCAATTGATAAGAGTATGATATTTTACATCAATGTTTTCTTACGGTGTTATCACCTAAAATTAAAGACCGTGTTGTGGTGATGTCGTCCATAAACCGATTTTAAAAACCCTTTTTTTATTTGAATGGCGAAACCTCAGATTAGTCTCACAAAATTCAGTAATTTATTTTTAAATAACGTGGTAAATCTAGAAGATGAGACATGAATTTAGCGGTGAATTGAACTGGGACATTCTAGAACTATACAAATGCTTGCCTTTGAACCGATTAGTAGATAGCTCATAGGAACGATGAGTGTTTTTATTTTTTTACTTTAGTACATCTTGTTGTTGTTACACAACATGTTTTATATATATTATTTAAATAAATATCGATGGTAGTTTGCGAAAAAAAAATTTCTTTACTAAAAATTGTTTGTACTAGAATGTTAGTTTACACTACGTATGAGATAGTAATAATAAAATAAATCTGACTGATTTTCTTGGAGGTCTTTCTTAGTTATAAGATGAGACTGGGTGTACTATATTATATATATTTAAATTAACATAGTTACTGTATAATGTCCTCTAACTTTTCAGTTGTGTGAATTTTAAGAAATTAAATATCACGTGTCTCAAACGGTGAAGGAAAACATCGTGAGGAAACCTGCACACCAGAGAATTCCTTAATTCTCTGCGTGTGTGAAGTCTGCCAATACGCATTGGGCGTGGTGGACTATTAGCCTAACCCCTCTCATTCTGAGAGGAGACTCGAGCTCAGCAGTGAGCCGTTTATGGTTGATAACGAAAGAGTTACTGTACATTAATACATTAATGTGTAATTTAAAACGATTTGAAGATTTAAAAACTTTCAGGTTTTAATTGAATTATATTAGACTGACTTTGATTTAAATCAAAACTTTCTATTTAAAACAGCGTTCAAACGCAGCACAGCCCGTGCTGCAATGTAAAAGGTTTCCCTGATACAATATTAATCCCGCTGGACCGGGCTATTACATGAGAAATTAATTTATATTCTACACGTTATCTCGCTATTTCATTATAAGAATGGAGAGAGATCTTTTCAAAATTTCAAAGTAGAATTTGCTTACTAAATTACACTCTAGTGGACGCCCGGGATTGTACCCATGTAGAATTTGTTTTTGAAGAGATAACTTCTTAAAACTGCTTTGTAACGTAACGCGTTACGGCGCCACTCTGTCTGGCTTGCCATTCTCTCGCGCATACGGCAGCATGTTTAAGTTAACACTTCTGTCAAGCGTCTCGTGACGCATACGTTTTTTTTCTAAAGTAGTCCCTAATGTAAAGTCATTGACATACCTAGCTTATCGCGAAGTTTATTTTGACGGCCTCCGTGGCGCAGTGGTATACGCAGTGAACTTACAAGACGGATTCCTGGCTTCGATGCCCGGCTGGACTGATTGAGGTTTTCCTAATTGTTCCAGATCTAGCTGGTGGGAGGTTTCTAGGTACATGACATGGTACCGGAACGCTAAATCGCTTGGCGGTACGTCTTTGTCGGTAGGGTGGTAACTAGCCACGGCCGAAGCCAGCCGCCAACTAGACCTGGACCAATTAAGAAAACCTCAATCGGCCCAACCCAGGACCTCCGACATTAAATCAACCGCGCATACCAACGACGAGGCCGTCAAAAACTTCACTAAATGAAAGCTACATTTTGAGCGAATAACAAGCTATAATTTATCTCTTTATTGCCACAGGAATGAGAACTACATGGGTAAACCGTAGGGGATCTGCCAGTCTCGAAAACAATAATCTAGCTAGGCTAGCTAGGGAAACACCAATATTTTGTTACAATAACTTGAAAGATTATGCACTTGCACACGTAATGTGGGGAGTAATCTATGGATAATCAGAACCGATTTTAAATTTTTTTTTTACCATTAGAAAGCCACGTCATTTGCTAGTATCATAGAGTATATTTTTTCCCCGTATTCTCACGGGGATGGGAACTACGTGGGTGAAACAACGGGACGTCGGCTAGTAAAAAATATTCTTATATTACCATAATTTCAAATTCTGTTTAGATGAATTCTGTTCATATCACCAGCTACGAGTATCTGAGAGTGTAAACACTTAATGATATACATGTTGTAATTAAGCAAGTGATTATTAATGTGGAGCGACACAGCAATGCTGATTGAATAGCTAAAGTGGTTTACTCGGCTAATACTGCTGTATTTACTGACGCGAATCGCAAATTGAGTTTTGACATCACACTACTCGTACCGAAGTACTGAGAATACACTAATATATGTGGACTCAATGTAAAGTAATATTATAAATAAGTAAAAACTGATGTTTGTTTGTTACATTTTAACTCAAAAAGTAAACATCATCAAATCAATCAATCAATCAATCGAATTAATTTTGATTTGTTGTATTTTAATTTTAAATACTTTTTTTTCTCCTTTCATTTTTTATTATTATTTTAACTAGTTATAAGTTTTAATGTAGTTAAAGCCAGTTATAAGTTTTAATGTAGTTAAATCTTTAAATACGGGTTTATGTTGTCTGTTTTCGTGGTGGCACTTGGAACGGGGTCCTGAGCTGAAAATCAGCGCTGTATGCTTTTTTGAATACGGGGAGCATACAGCAATATGCTGAGCTGGAACCTTTTTCTAGGTTATGCCACATATCGCAGGGTATTTATTATTCTACGATAATTGTGATGTGTGGCATAATGGTAGCAATAAAGATATTTTCTTTCTTTCTTTCTTTCTAAATCTACATCTTCACCGAGTAACAATTTTATCCCCGTATTTCCACGAAAAAGGAAAACATCGCGGCTAAAACCGCGACGCGTCTTATAGTCATTATAACAAAGTTGTAACGAAGCCAAATCAATCACACAATGGGTTCTGTAGCGATATTCTGTAACGATTTTTGCAAATGTATCTCTCTTTTGTGTAACTCGCACACTTGCGATTATCGAATTCATAAGTGCGAGTTTCGAATTCACATCTATCTTTTCCATTCTATGGTATTGCGTTAGACAGAGAGAGATAGAGGTGAATATGAAATTCGTACTTAGCGAGTTATAAAAACATCGTTACAGAGTAGCGCTGCAGGTCCCAAACAGCTGTTTTTTTTTTTAATTTTTGTCTGTGAGTTTATTTGTTGATTTGTCCGAATGACACCAATGAATTAATAATAAATTATTTTTGCTATTATCTGTGAGAAATAGTCATTAGGTACTTTGTACTAATTTATTTATTTTGATGTGAAAACCACATGAAAATCCGTTGAGTAATTTTCAACCTAACTGGTCAGATCTTGGTCGAAAAATTGGACCGGTAAGGTCCGTGATGTTAATTTTTACCCAAATTCTCAACTCGAATCCATTTATGGAACTTTGTTTTGTATACAGATAGCACAAGGATTTCTATTACATGCACTATATCTCTTATATTTTATTTATTTACAAAAATCATATTTAAATTAAGCCTAACGCAACGCGAACCACAGTTGGTTTTACTGTGCACTGGTTATTATTACAATATGCGATATTAAAAAAAAAATAACAAACAAAAAGAGAAAAAAAAAACAAAGAACAATCATTAGCGGGTAGTAAAATAAACAACACAATTATAGAGTATCGCTGCTGAGGAGTTACACAGGCTGTCCCAAAAAGTATTTCTTTAATTTTCGCCTATCTATACTAATATTATAAAGCTGGAGTGTTTGTTTGATTGAACGCGCTAATCTCAGGAACTCCTGGTCCGATTTGAAAAATTCTTTCAGTGTTAGATAGCCCATTTATCGAGGAAGATTATAGACTATATATTATCCCCGTATTCCTACGGGAACAGGTACCACGCGGGTGAAACCGCGTGGCGTCAGCTAGTAATAAAATAAAATAAGCCTTTAATGCTGTTTTTATCATTACATACAAGTAGGTTACCCTACATTTTATTTACTTTGTTAGCAACTAGCTAAAATAGTAATTTTCCACCCGATGGAACTCCCTTTCAAACAGCTTGTCTTGTACAGACGAAGGCCTCCTCTAATATTTTCCACGTATTTCTGTTTTTTGCTAATCGCATCCATTTTGGTCCTCCTATTTTCTTAAAATCATCTTCCCATCTCTTCATCTGTCTCTATTTCGTTTACTGTCTCTAGGGTACCATTTCGTTATTATTTTTGTCCATTTCTCTTTCTTTTCTCTCAACATATGTCCCGTCCTCCTCGTTTCCGTCTATGAACGTTCGTAAATATATTCGTATCTTTTATATGATTTTTGACCATGTCCGGAAGATCGTTTAAGATTGTTTAATAAGTAGTTATAGGTATAAACATAACTGGCAAAATATTTAAAAAAATACTGCAAAAATGTAGTCACTCCATATCGAAACCGGCGTCGACAGCGGGGGGTATATAATATAGGCGGTAGTAAAAGGGTTAAAACGTCTCTGAGAGTGGTCGCTAATTAGTGACATTCGCGGAGGTTGTTTGCGAGATAAGTCGCATGTATTATGCATGGCGGGACGTGGGGATTACCTCACAGACGGCAGCTAGACTCTTTTATGCGTCTCCCTGATATCTCCATTACCGGACATGTTACTGAGGGCTTTAAAAGGTTGTAAAACAAGCTTAAGACCTCAACATCTCCACATTTACCGACCTGGGGTAAAATCTGTAAGGTCTGAGGTTTGATTCCCGCCTATTGAAATATTGATGATGTACTTATCACCGTGTTAACACTTGACGTTTCTAAAGTGTTTGTAAACTTGAAATAAATGAATGCAGACTTTGAACTTGTGCATTACTAGACACAGTTTCGATGGGCTTTTTCATAGTAATAATAATTGACAGAACAAACCTACTTGTACTGTCTAGTTGTTAAAGGAGACAGTCAGGTTTAAACAGGCAGGTAGAATTGTAGATTTTTTATAAATGCTTCGACTTTTTAATCTTTGAGGTACGATATAAAAGAGAACTTATGAGTGTAAGTGTGTTTTAAATATAGGTTTCGTCAACCAAACGAAAAAAACAAAAATACACACATCCAAATCTAGTTAGGTTTAGTCTAGACGTCAGTCAAGTTTAGGTTAAAGTTAAATTTAATAAATTACATAAGCAGGTTAAATCGTAATCTAATAAAGTACCAAATTTGTACTTACAACGCCGTCGTTCTCGCTATTTTTCTTTTTACTTGTTTATTTTTATTTACATAATTTCATTGTCTAAAGTGTGAAACAAGTATAAAAACATTTTCACGCTTAAATCCACTGTTGCGTTGAAAAATCCCTAGGGACAGATAAACGTTCAATTTTCTACTTTAGGAAAAACTGCCCAATTAAACGTTGTTTAGGGAACTCTTAGCATTAAAAAAACGTTAATTTTCACTCTTTGTTAATTGAAAGAAAGCTTCGGCCTTTATTAGATATTTTTACTTTTCAATTTACGTAAACAATTAACGTTTAAAAAGTCATTTTGAAAGAGAAATAGATCGAGTACGGTAGAATGGGTTTTATGTAATTTCCACCGTTCTGTTTAGAAAATAGCGTATTTTTTACCAATTTTAGTTATTCACATAAGTACCCAATATTTTTCTGAGCCTCTGTGACTAGAATTGTCTCATTTTACAAAAGATGAAAGCTTGTCAGTCCATGATCCAACTATTTTTTAGGGTTCCGAACGTAAAACGTAGTACAAAAACGGAAACCTTATAATATCAGTCGCGCACGTTTTAATGTCTGTTTGTTTTCTCCAATATCTTATACTAGGAGTGTTAAAGTTCTAGATAAATTAGTTTAAAAGTCTCTACTAAAGGCCTATGTCCTACAGTGGACGTTCATCGGCTGATGAATGATGATGATGATTATTATGATGATGAAGTAAATACACTGGGTAACTGCAGTTGCTCAGTTGTGTTAGAATACCTATTTAATTAGCAAATGAGAACTACGAAATTTACATCACTTAGGTATATATGCAGCATCTTTTTCATTTAATGCATTTCGACAAATACTAGTACATACACATAAGTTCTTCTTACTGTCAAGGCATTTGAAATAGTTGGAGGGAAAGAGGATTATAGGTCATGTTTCGAAAAGGTTGAAAAAGTCCATGTCAATGAAAGCGAAAGGTCACATCACGAAAAATCGAAAGCTTGACGTACAAATATAAACGTACAAAATAAGGCAGTGAGGTAGTTTATACTTAGTAGACGTCCGCTACCCGCTATTCGCTGAGCCGTGATAGCCCTATGAATATGACCTCAGCCTCCGATTCCGGAGGGTGTGGGTTCGAATCCGGTCCGGGGCATGCGCCTCCAATTTTTCAGTTGTGTTCATTTTAAGAAATTAAATATCACGTGTCTCAAACGGTGAAGGAAAACATCGTGAGGAAACCTGCACACCAGAGAATTTCTTAATTCTCAGCGTGTGTGAAGTCTGCCAATCCGCATTGGGCCAGCGTGGTGGACTATTGGCCTAACCCCTCTCATTCTGAGAGGAGACTCAATCTCCGCAGTGAGCCGTATATGGGTTATTAACGACGACGAGTCGTCCGCTAACAACAGATTTTGCGACAGGGCCGGATTAAGGAGTTCTAATGGCAGATACAGTCTTGGTCCTTTGTGATCCACACAATTTAACGGAACGTAATATAATTTCATTAAATATTTTTTTAAACAAAATAAACAGTTTTAATTTTATTTGCAAATTTTCGTATAAACAGGAATTTTTAATTTAGTTTAAGCAACGCTTCCGCTACACCAAAGCAAATATTTGGCTAACGTCCAACGTTAAATGGAGTACGCTTTATTTACTACTCTGTTACATGTTACATATCCGATAAAAAGGCAATAGCGAATTAAGAAAACAAACATGGCTGATATCAATTAAAAATTTACTCCAGTATAGATATTGTTTTTCAAAATAAAATATATTTTTCTTTTACTATATGTATCTTTATTGAATATAACAGTGTCGTTGGTTAGCCTATATGGCTTCCAATCACGATGTCCCGCATTCAAGCCCTAGGCTAAGAAATATTGCCTTTTAAAATATTTTCTTTTTTTCAAAAATTTTTCAGTAACACCCTGGTGTTACGAGTTTCTCGAGTACGGGTGGTATTTACATTCATTATTTAGTTCTTTGTTAGGCAGCGTGAACGCCGTCACGCTGCCAGTCGCGTTATAGCTTGGTAAATTCGTTCGTAACACTACCGATGGTTTGCGAGGGCCGCGAGGGGGCTAGCCCCGCGCGCACGTCTTTACACCCGCGCAGTCCTTTCCCCCGTCGATCACATATCATGGGAGTGTCATCAACTAACTTGCCAAGCTATAGTGATTATGTACTATAATGTTTCGTGGTCTAATTATTGATTGTGAATTGTTAATGTAGGCATAGAAAACATGTCGGGCAGGGGAACTGAGTGTTAAGGCATTTTAAAGGGATCCCTTAAACCTAAACCCAAAGTCACAAGTCCTGGGGCCTGCTCGAGGTGTTTCCTCTACCACAAATTGATGGTACAATCACACAATCACTGTCGCGGCTACGTCACGTTATACTGGAGTTTAAAGGAATATATTATAAGGTACGTGAGCCTTGGAGAGCATGTTAATATACAGAGGCACAATAATGTCCGCCCACTTTATAATACTCGTGTCATATTAATGTGGGCGGATAATTATTGTGCTTCTGAGTATATAAGCTTTCGATCCCAGTCACTATCATCAATGACATTTAATAACAATACAAGTCATAAAATTGAGACCGCCAACCTTCATTGAAAGAAAGAAAGAAAAAAGCTTTATTAGAGAATTATGCCACACAACACAATTACAACACACAACAGTAAAGGGATCGAACTCAGCATAATATTGCATACTCTTTAAATAAAAAGAGCATGATGCATTGCAAACAGCCTACTATAAAAAGGGAAGTCTATCCCTTTAGAGGGGTTTATCAAACAGATTGATAATGTTGATAATACAGACGAGTACAAAGATACATTTCGAAAAAATGTTCGCTGTCCTTGACAACTTTTTGTTTGTGAATTACAAAATAAATGTCTAGGGAGTCCCTTTTCAGCAATTATAAAGTTGATAAATAAAAAAGTCACACACAACTTACCTAATTAGTGTCAGTAGGGTCGTCCCGTTGTGCCTATTTTGCTTTACGACTAGGTATAATGGTTAATGGACTGTTTTCGTCTATAATTTATTTTCCAAAAAATATAAATTACACAAAAGTTAAAGTATAACATAATACCTACCTGTAAAATACATAAGTTGGTCTAGATAAATTGTGAAATATGTTTTCTAGTAGAATGTCAAAAGCAGGTACAATTTTTTGAAAGCGACATTGCCTTCTTCTTCTTCTTAGGGTGCCTCTCCGACTAGCGAAGGTTGGCAGTCAGTTTCTTGAACTCGTCTCTATCCTTCGCGAGGCGAAATAATTGTGCGGCGCTCGCGACCCCGGTCCACTCTCTGATGTTTCTCAGCCAAGACTTCTTCCAGCGACCAGCGCCTCTTCTACCAGCAATCTTTCCCATCATGAAGAGCTGTAGAAGCTCGTATCTCTCGTGTGCGTAGCACGTGCCCTAGATACGCGACTTTTCTCGTCTTGACGGTCAGCAAAAGACAGAAAGAAGAAAGGTCATCTGATTGACGCGTCGCAGAACTTCGGCATTCGTCACTTTGCGAGTTCAACAGATAGCCAGCATGCGTCTAAACGCTCACATTTCGAACGCTTCTATACGTTTCCTGATGTCTTCTTTTACTGTCCAGGCTTTACATCCGTATAGAAGTATGGGCCAGATATAACATCAACATTGCCTGCTTTAGAATAGTCCCCTCTATATAAATTGGCTAAATATGTACGATGCGTACTGTGACTCTTCGTGAATATCATACAGTAGAGAGATGATATTTCTCATTTGATTTGATGTTTATTTTAATAGGTTGTTAATAAAGACCAAATTAGTGAATAGGTCACTAAAAATAGGCTGATGAAGTAAACCTTTAAGACTGACCTCAAAACTTGGCAATGTGACCCCTATATACCGTAGTAGTTTCCACTTCAAACTTCAACCCTCACGAGACCTCTGAAGCGAGCCTCCTACAGTGAGTGGGCCCTTGATTTGAAAATGTTCAGACTTCGAGTTTGTTTTGTGAAATGTACCCTAAAGTTGTAGAAATTGTTGTAAATATTTTGTTGCTGTAAATATTTGTATTTAAATTAATTAATTAATTGATTAATTTATTTTATTCAGTAATTCGTGGATAGTGTTGTTGTTTACACATTTATTAACCCCTTTGCATTGTAATTGAAGTATTTATACACTCTGTCCCAAATAAATATAATTCAAAATGAAATTTTGAATATTAGATACTCGACGGCCGGCGTTGCGCAGTGGTATGCGCGGTGGATTTACAAAACGGAGGTCCTGGGTTCGATCCCCAGCTGGGCCATTAAAATTTTCTTAATTGGTCTAGGTCTGGCTGCTGGTGCCGCACCATCGGCAAAGACGTACCGCCAAGCGATTTAGCGTTCCGGTACGATGTCGTGTAGAAACCGAAAAGGGCTGTGGAATTTCATTCTCCTCCTAACGAGTTCCTAACCCGCTTCCATATTAGACTGCATCATTACTTACCATCAGGTGAGATTGTAGTCAAGGGCTAACTTATAATAATAACAACTCAAAATTCGAAATTGATTCGAAAACTAGAAAAATGTATGGGAATGATAGATCTTGATCACGTGACCTGTCGATAGCAAATGTCATACCCATACATCTTTCTAGTTTTCGAAGCGTTTGCGATCGTAGAAAGCCACCGGCCCAGCCGCCTCGTGGAGTGTTGCTGGGGAGCCAATGTGTACTGCGCGTTGCTCACATACAACTCTGCATCTATGAGCTTAATGTGTATCGGTGTTTCTTCTTCCTCCATGCATGCTCTGCACAGAGGACTGCCGGTTATACCTAGAATCGAAAGAAGTTTATTTTCACTACTCTTGCTCAAAAACACTGTCATATTACCACTCCACAGCGGGGCTAAACAAGCATTTCAGCCTCTAGGGGCTAAAGTAATTTTGTTTTTTTTAATTCTTGTCTGTTGCGAGTACTAGCTAAGTACTAGCCTACTATAAAACGGATGAGGTTTTATTCGAAAATGGAATCATTATAGGTAAGACCCTGATTGTTTTGAAAATAAATAAAAAACAAGTAAAAGTCTGTGGAATGCGTTCATTTTTCATTTAATTTTTATTGAGTTGAGAATAGAGCGAGATTTGAAGACATGGGACATCCTTTACGGTGTAATACATTTGCCTTTTTCTCATGTGAAAAAAATAAAATTAAAAAGCGAGTATTTAAAAAACAATTGGCGTGAATAATACTTGATTTTTTTTCAGAAAATAATTGTAAATTTGTGACGGTAACTTACATATTTTTGAACAATAATTGTTATTGTTGTCTTCATCTAGTGAGAATAGTGATCCTAATTTGGAGATGGATGAAATTTTCAATCTGTTACCATCAAAGTCGAGACGCATTTACTTAAATACCTAACTAGGTGAAGTGGAGAAAACAACAACGAATAGATTCACTTACGAAAGGAGTTTTTTAAACTATTATTTCCCACGTTTACTTCACATACTCATTAATCATCTTCACAGTTGTCGGAAATTATATTACCGGGTAAAAGCATCTCCCTTAATATCCAAAATTGTAGACTTTGTACATTTAATTTTCAATTAAAATAAATCATTGAATATTGAACTAAACTAAACTATTTTATTTTCTCGCAATCGTAGTGAAAAGCAGAGTGTAACACGTGGGGCTAAACCCATTATAAACTCGGTTTCTATTTAGGCGGCCCTCGCCTTACGTCTCGGGCCCTAAAAATACCTCGAATATAATGGGTCTTTTTAGCCCCTTGTATAGCAATCCACTATTAATGAACAGGGCCCTGTCATTAATTCTGAAACTGATTGAAGTTTTAAGTTTTAAGTAAGACGTAGACCATTAAAATATTTTTTTAGTTTTTTGTATATTTGGTCACTACTTATACTAATTCTGTTAAATTTACCACAACTCCAGAGCTAGGCTCATTTTAAGTACATTCCCGCATTTATAAGTCATGGTTTGATATAAATGCAACCTTGTTAAGAATGGCTCGTAACATAAAGGACGTTTTAATGAGGAAAGAGAGAAAAAACAAGCACTCGGGCCTGTAACAAAGGCAATTACCCCGCGCCGAGCTCGAACTACTGATGAAGGTTCTAACGAGATTATGAAGCATGAGACGCGTTTACATGTTGTCTGTGCGATATCGGTTTGATCGTTGATGTACCTTTCGGAACGATATGAAGTGTCGTTGACGGTTTATGAAATATATCACTGATTAGCGTGCCGTTGTCCGTTAAAAGATTCTCAAATATGACATTGATTTTTCCATTTCACATCACAACATACCATCCCGAACCATCTGACAACTTTTGCAGACGACAAAATCGGCCTGTCATGGTCTTCAAAAACGGCCAAGATTCACGGCACGGATATCAGCAAATATCGAAGACGATATTTGTTGCTTGCCTAAGCTATTCTCTTGTGTGACAGAATACAACAGATGCTACAAAGGCGTCTATAACTTTCTCTGTCTAATTGAACTATGAATTATTTTGTTTTTTTTGTATACTAAGTCCTTCCCATTCATGTTAAATGGGTTTATAGTCCCGGGTGTGGGGATCTAAATTGTATCTCAAGATATTTCTGTTGAAAATCTCAATATTACTATCTGCATCAGAGAGGTATTAAATTAACCAACTATTCCAAAATCGATCCTACACCGTGTAAACGGTGCTCTCCAATAATATTCTGCAACTAACGGCAACGGCGGATCTGTAAGCCATTTCAAGTATTTAATTAAATGGTTTCACTTGATTTGGGTTTACCGTCTCCCTAATAGTGGAAAGTGGTTAGTGGAAATTTTGTCATTAACGTGGGTCGTTATAATTGATTGTGTAATCTGAAACTCGCGGGCTGTGAGGCTATAAGTGTAATGACGTCATTCGCACTTATTTGTGATTAGTCTAATTAGTGTTTAGTTGTAGTAGAGTTATTTTAGATTTTTAATTACATGTTATTAATCCTACTAATATTATAAACGCGAAAGTTTGTATGGATGTTTGGATGTATGTTTGTTTGGATGTTTATTACTCTTTGACGCCGCTACTACTGAAGCGATTTGGCTGAAATTTGGATTTCCTTTTTATCCTTTTTTAAATTTTTAATCCCAAAAAAATTCATGGTTTCCCGAGATTTGCGAAAACTGATGACTTTGATGATATGAATGTTTGTTACTCTTTCACGCCTCGACTACTGAACCGAATTAGCTGAAATTCGGTACTAAGATATATTATAGCCTGGATCAACACATAGGCTACTTTTTATCCCAGAAAATACTTACAATACATAATAGCCCTGCAGAACATTTTGAATGATGCTTGATAGCCGAAAAAGCATGGTGGTAGTATTTCCCTGAACGAGCTCTATATGCTAGGTACCTACTACTCAATTCCATTGATCAACTTCCTCCTGCATTTAAATAGTATGAAGTACTTGAAAACTTTCCTCTACTGCGTTATATCGGCGAATCATTCAGAATGGAGCGGTACAAAAGAAAACTTTACATAAAAGTTTAGTTAAGTTGTTATAAGCTTTGAGTCCACCGTATGATTCCCAATAGATTCCCTAAGATATTCTTTTGTAAGAGTGTTTGACGGCCTCCGTGGCGCAGTGGTATGCGCAGTGGACTTACAAGACGGAGGTCCTGGGTTCGATACCCGGCTGGACCGATTGAAGTTTTCTTAATTGGTCCAGGTCTGGCTGGTGGGAGGCTTTGGCCGTGGTTAGTTACCACCCTACCGATAGAGACGTGCCGCCAAGCGATTTAGCATTCCGGTACGACGTCGTGTAGAAACCGAAAGGAGTGTGGATTTTATTCTCCTCCTAACAAGTTAGCCCGATTTCATCTTAGATTGCATCATCACTTAGTATCAGGTGAGATTGTAGTCAAGGGCTAACTTGTAAAAAAATAAAGAAAAGGGAAAGTAGACCACTGAATAGTTCTTTTTTTCCATTTATACATATATATTCCACTCCCAAGCAGCATAGATGTCGGTTTAAAGGTTTGTCGATATTTACGGATTATGAAGTCCATATCGTAATCCAGAATATAAGCTATCTCCATTGTAAATTTCAGCAAAATCGGCTTAGTAAGTACTTGCACGTGTCGTGATAGCCCAGATAACCCATGGATATGACCTTTGCCTTCGATTTGGAGGGCGTAGGTTCGAATCTGGTGCGGGGCATCCACCTTCAACTTTTCACTTTTATGTGCGTTTTAAGATATTAAGTATCACGTGTCTCAAACGGTGAAGGAAAAACATCGGGAACCTACATACCTAAGATTTTTCTCAATTCTCTACTTATGTGAAGTCTGCCAATCCGCATTGAGCCAGCGCGACGGACTATTGGCCTAACTCCTCTCATTCTAAGAGGAGACTCGCGCTCAAGAGTGAGCGAAAATGGGTTGCTAATAATAATGATGATGAGAGTTTTTGCTAATTGGAGCAAGGTTTATTTTTAAAGTCAGTCTAATTCTAAGCTCAAAATCCGCTTAGTGTTTATGAAAATAAACCTTGTTTCAGTCAGCTAAAACTCTTTTTTAATTGGAATCAAAATCTGCTCTCAGTTCTAAACTGATCTCGGACACTAAAACAGAATTAAAACTTTTCGTTCGATTTAACTTTTACAAAGGGCTTTTGAATAGTCAAACGAATACTGTTATTAATATAGCAACGTTTTGAATAGGCATAGAACTACAATTGCAAGAGGAAGTTATGCCTGGCTCTTGGAGTATTATATAGCTATAAATTCCGAATTCGGCACTGACGTCTGTCCATACGTGACTCGAGCTCCCAAGAGTTGAAAGTTTGTGGAAGTTTTCAGTTTGCTCTCCACTTCCCTAACCATTCCTGAATAGACTTGAGAATATATTTGAGTGAATTTTCCTTACATTTCATACATCATACTGTATTCCATTTTATTTTTCGGTTTCGTGGCCAAATGAGGGATTTGTTGACTTTTGTAAAAGGCAAGCCGTATATCGTGGATTTGTACTCCAAAGTACGCAAAATCTATTTTCATGACATTTATGAAAATTCGTTTTTACTCGTATTTACTTGATAAAACTGACTTTATAAACTTTCAAAAATCATGCCCACGTGGAATGGTGGCAAGAATACTGGCTGCATTTCCGCGCTGGACAGCCAGGCTGATCCTTTGCGCAAAAAATACTCATCCCTTCTATCAGTCGAGGCAATTAGCCGCAATGAAATGGTTTGAAGGAATTTTTTGACACTGCAACTCCATGGCCCAAGGGTCTCCACAGCAAAAGGAACAAATATGTCTCTCTCAGTCAAAGAGGCATATCTACTTGTGCCACGGTTTCAGATTTTCTTCTGCGGGTCCCGGTCTTGATTCTTTCATAACTTATTTCATACCTAAACTAGCCTTTATTTGAAAGTTCAGTAACTTTGAACAAAGGATACATGCTAGTGAACTCCTGTGGCGTTATTTTGTTTATCACGACATAGCTATGCATATGTAGCTTCATCCTTATCAACCCATATTCGGCTCACTGCTGACCTCGATTCTCCTCTCAGAATGAGAAGGTTAGGCCATTTGGCCTACCCTTCAAAATAGTCCACCACGCTGGCCCATTACGGATTGGCAGACTTTACATACGCAGAGAATTAAACTAATTTTGAAACTCACACTGTTAAATTTTAAAGATATCGTTACAGCCCTAAAGTTCTCAGAAGAAACTTAGGTACAACAAACTGAGGTGGTGTTATAATGTTTGCAAAGAATTTCACCTGTCTCAAATAAACCTTTTTGATAACATTTTTGCTCTTAAACACACACGAACCAGTTTCCAAGGGTTGTTAGCAACTTTGAGGCTCATGGTGTACCATATACGGAGTAAAGTACGAAAATTTTGCTCATTAGTGGAACATTTTGCGTTTCGCGTAATTAAACGAAATTTTCCGACTCTGTTAAATAAACATTCCGTATCTACAATACATATTTGTATAACTCTTTGGTCCGTTGGTTAGACTACTTGGCTTCAAATCACGACTCTCTATGTTCGAGTCCTGGGTAAGTCTATAAAATCATCACCATCATTAACAACTCATATTCGGCTTGAGCACAAGTCTCCTCTCAGAATGAGAGGGGTTAGGCTAGTCCACCAAGCTGGCCCATTGCGGAATGACCAACTTCGCACTAAAAAATTTGAAAAATTCTCAGGTATGCAGGTTTCTTGATGTTTTTTTTTCACCGTTTGAGACATTTGATAATGAATTTTGTACATATTCCTATAAGGTATATAAAACAATGAATTTTAATATTGTTTTTTTATATGGAATAAGCTCGCGTTTAACCACGATCTCACCTGATGGTAAGTGTAGATGTGGTCTAAGATGGAATCACTCTCATCATAAAGATGTCCAGAATCAGATTCAACTCTACCCGGAATTGATAATAGAATGGCGCAACAACCCCTTGCCATAGAAAGGACGCTGATTCCGGTTGTTATCATTAACAAATGATCGTTAACAGACAGACAAATAGACAAACAGACATAGCGAACCTATAAGGGTACCTTGTTGACTATACGGTACCCTAAAAAAATAAGCTCTAAAGATCTCTTATAAAGAAAAATATTAAGAGCCATTAAAAAAGGCTTACTCGTATGATGAGAAGAACAAGGAAATGTAACATGTTTCCTGACATCTCATTATATTGTGGCATTTAGTAAAACTATTTTCACTGTGGAAGCCGAGCAAAGAAATCTTGTAAGGCTCCTATTATCGCTATATAAAGACTCGACAGCACGTTTGTTCAGCCTATTGTATTTCACATTTGCCGAGAAAACTGGAAATATACATGCATTGTAGTCCTTTGGATGCAGTGCTTATTTGAAGAGCTAGATCTTCTGCCCTTTTAGTAATCAACTATTTATTCTATTTTGAACTCTAATTCTTGAAAACTAGAGTTGGTTTTATATCATAGGGTTGTGCTGGTATGTTACTTGAGAATACATTCTGTATTCAAAAATCTGTCTTGATATGTTTACAATAAAGATCAAATTTGTATTATGATGGTGAAGTGACGTGATCCTCCAGCTCAGATGTAGGGTATTTGAATTGAAAAGACGTACGATCTAAGGTAGCATTCGGTAATAGGCTTAGCGGATTGAATCGCTTACTTAGTACTGCTTTATTGCGTTTTTACAATGGATATATATTTAAAGCTTTTATAGTGGGACGCAATTCAAAAAGCTTACCAAAAATCAAGTTAAAGTTTGGTGTTGCAGATCCTACGATAAAATGTTAAACGGTTTGTGTTTTTGGTTTGTTTGGTTAGCCTATGTAGCTACGGATAACGAGGTTCTGGGTTCGAGTTCTGGGTCGGACTATGTTTACTCCCTGATAATGTAGCTTTTCATTGGTGTAAGATTTTTTCAAAAAGGTCTAGTACTTTTCGAGTGTATTCGTTACATACAACAATACAAATATTTCTTCTTGATGTTAAGTAGATAGTGTAGTTCGCTGAGTCAAAGTTCAAAGAGTCACAAGGTGCTGGAAGGGTGACCTCGCACCGGAAGGCGCAGTATTGGTAGACCCCCCACTATGTGGACCGAAGATCATCTGTATACCTAAGAATTTTCTTAATTCTCTACGTTTTGACATACTTCACAGTCTGTCAATCCGCATTGGGGGACTATTGGTTCTCCTCTCTTGCTGAGATGAGATGCGTGCTCAGCTGTGAGCCGAATATGGTTTGATAATAATGATAATAACTTTCTAGTCGCTATCAACATAATGTATTTCATAGAAATACATAGAAACTTATAACGTCGCGCTATACGTAGACATGCGACATTTGCTACTGTTGTCTCCAGAGGTAGGGTAGGGTACGAATAGGGTAGGGGTAGGGTAGGTGTAGGGTAAGGTAGTGGTAGGAAAGGTAGGATTAGATATTCAAGCGGATGAAGTCGCGGGCGACCATTAGCTATCTTATAAAACAGGTCAAACAGTCCAATTTGATCATAATATGGGACAGCTTGTATTAATATCTGTTGGACGAATTCATTTCGCTATCAACGCAGGCTATTACATCGGAACAAAGGGCCGCCGATCGGACGAACTTGCACAAAAGCTGGTTATAAATCCGTACAAAACAAAACCTCTAAATTAACAATGGGGACTTTAACGAACGTATTCCGCTAGATAAACAGGGGATTAATTATCCTTCACTACTATGAATCACAATGAACTTCATTAGCTGTTCCGTTGACGAGCAAGACGTAAGAGTATCACTGTTACGTACTTGTTTGTTGACAAGTAGGATACGAGTAAGTAGAGTGATCGTACTTTGTCAAGTAGAGATTTCAACTGCAAATCGTGAGAATGTCAATAATAATTTTACACTATGTATCGGTTACATCCACAGATATAAGAGGTAACTAGATTTATAAAGTGTCAATTCTTTGTATTAAATGGCTGTTTAATATTTAGTGAAAAATGAAATATGTCACCCTTACTTTAGAGTTGAATATTATTTATTCCTTTTGTCACAGAACAAAACAAGACTGCTAGTACATGCGCGGACGCGCTTGCGTTGTTCCGCAAACCCGGGTGTACGTGGGCCACGCCCCCTTGCTACATCTATTGCTAAAAGCATTAGCTTTTAGCACAGTAGATATAACAAGCTTTTAGCGTTGTCTGTTCTGTGGTTAATTCCCTACAAAATCACCGCAAAAAGTGATCCAAATAATAGGCTATAAAACTGAGCGCACACATGCACAATTTGTCTTTAATTCCATTTTGTCTTTAATTATTTATGTATTTAAAGTGTTTAACACAACTGGACATTGTAGTCGATATTTAGGTATATTTGTTTAAATAACGTTCATTGTTGACCACAAAACTAACATTGAGATGCGGAAATTTCCTCTATTGGACGCCTCATTTTTTATGACCTAGTAATATCTAACAGTATTTAATATCATTGGAGAATGTAGGTTAAAGCCCAAAATGCATTTTTTTTAATTTATTTTATCTCCTTCCCTTATTGGTTAAATAAAAAAAATCGTACGTAAGTAACTAGTAATAGAATATATCCAATAGAATTAAAAAAAAAGTAAAGGTTGCCTGCTTTCACACTGTACCAGATTATTTTGGGGTTGCCAAATTATTTATATACCCTCACCTCATCAGTTATTTAGTCGTCTAATATGTCAAATGAAAGCTTATTTTAAATTTGATTTAACTGTATTAGTTTGCCTTTGACCTAGTTCATGGTTTTCTAGATTTTGTAAGGAAAATGTGTTTGTCTGCAATTTAACTAGGCAACCTATTTGCATTGTGTCACTGTGAACATTATCTCTCATATAATTCATATCACTAATAAGTAACAGATGAGGGTATATATTTCTAATGCCAGATCTTAGACCATAACTAGAACTGACGACTAATGTGCTTTCCAACACAAGGGGCTTATAACTAAAAAAAAGTATGTACTAATCGAACATACTTCGGAAGTTAGGTACTTTATTAATTTTGTCGACGTTATTTCTTCAATAATCCATTATTAACCTATACTAATATTATAAACAGGAAAGAGTTGATTGTTTGTTTGCATTGAATATGCTCTGAAACGCACGAATGGAGTTTACTCTTCTCTGCGGGGCAACATACACCTAAATAGGTGTATGTTGCCCCGCAGAGAAGAGTAAATACACCTAAATAGGTGTATGTTGCCCCGCAGCATACGTCTCAATACCCACGCCTGAAAAGTGAAAGGTGCGCAACGGAGTGCGGCAGCGCACGGTGAAAGGTGCGCAGAATAGGTTGCACACAAAAACGTAACGCCGTCATTCGTTCATCCAATTTCACTGTCCATATTTTTTTCATGCAGGGGGCTATTTATGAAAAATCGATTCTTATGGAGTAAACTCCAAAAATATCCAAAACCCGCAGCCAAAGTAGTACCTTATTGAAATGTACGGCGTAACAAAATAACAATAGTCCATCTCTGTGAAATTTCTTAGATTTTTTTCTTATCGTTTCCTCAGAAAATAGCCTTTAATTTCAGTGATAAATTACAGTTTCCCTATCTAGTGGGGTAAGTGAGCGGGGCTAGGGAGGGGTAATAATGACGTCATCTGATGTAATTTACGCGGTGACTTGCACCGGGTGTTGTGCGAAGTCACCGCGCCGTGCAATCAGTTACGTAGTTGTTTGTAAGTGATAAAAGACTGGTGGGAACTGAGGGACTTTTTCATCCCGGAGTGAGCATTTTTTGGCCGCTATTCAATTTATGATCTGAGGAAAAGTAGAGGAAATACTTTTTAATGTACTATGTTTTATATACCTCGTTGATCCAGTGGTTAGGGTGTGGCTTTGAAACATGGGGTTCTGGGTTCGAGTCCTGGGATGGGCAGAAATATGGGCAGTGAGCTTTTCTTTCTTCTAACAAAGGTGTACTAGGCTCATAAGCCGTGATAGCCCAGTGGATATGACCTCTGCTTTTGATTCGGAGGACGTAGGTTCGAATCAAGATCCGGGGCACGCACCTCCAACTTTTTAGATAAGTAACTTTTTAGGAAATTAAACCACCAGCCAGACCTGGACCAATTAAGAAAATCTCAATCGGCGCAGCCGGGGATCGAACCCAGGACCTCCGTTTTGTAAATCCACCTATGCACATACCATGCATATCTGAGAATTTCCTTAACTCTCAACGTGTAAGAAGTATGTCAATACTTGCCAGCGAGGTGGACTACTAGCTTAACCCCACATTCTGAGAGGAGACTCGTGCTCAACAGTGAGCCAAATATGGGTCGTTAATGATGATGATGAGGTACATTGCAGGCATTGCAAACTACTTCATAAACATTTACTATCGACAGGTTTCGTCATGATCAAGTTGTCGATCAACCTGTCTTTCCAATACATTTTGTTAGTTTTCGAAGCGTTAACGTTTGTAGAAAGAGAAACGGCGTGCCACATGGCTAAGGCTCCCGGTTAGACAGCAGACATCTAACTTGTTTTGAAATACCAAAAAAAAAAAACTTTTTTGATTTCAAACAAATATTAAGAGATTAATAATTTAGGAAAGTTTTTTTAACCAAACTATAAGCTTTGTCAAATTCCACATTAAAAGTAGATAGTTTCATTATTCATCACCTTTCGACTGGAATAAGTCAGCGTTTAATATCGGTGATAAATGACGGAGTTTAGAGGAGCAAGTGGAAGGGGGGTTAGGGGGAGGGGTAATGATGACGTCACCTATAATTTGCACAGTGACTGTGCCAACTGTTCGGTGGAATGACATTCTCGTTTCAATCAAGTTTTTTAATGAAGACTTGAAAAAAAACGATGTTGAAACAAATTGCCTAGTTAAAATAGTAGGGGAGCCCGGGATGCTAAATTTGCAGTTACTAAAGCGTCATGGAGACCGATTAGATTTGGTACATTAGATGATAGGAAATATAAATGGTTTTATATATATACTTTGTTCGCTTTCAGCGGTGGTAAAAAAACTGCAGTCTTTAAAGGCAATTTTGATTATTTCGGCTTACTGGAATTAAAATTCCTTCAAAATAAGTAAAAAATTAACAGCGCTTGTGGCTCGGATACTGATATATAAGGGTTTTATTTTGTAACTAACCTAATGGAATGGGAGGGTTCCAAACCCTCCCATTCCATTAGGTTACGCTTAAATTCTTTTCGATTTTTTTCTATCTATCTGTCGATCTAAATCTGACGTGCTGGTTGAGTATTTCGGAAGTTAGTTTATTTTTGGTTGCCCTAAACCTACCCACTAATATTAAGAGTCCTGTCTGAAGAATTAAGTTGTGTTAGTATACATAAATACATGCTTCAATAAGTTTCCAAGAAAGGTTCTTTTTCTTAGTGGGTAAACATCAACACAATTTTCCGAAACGATGTTGTATACCAAGAAAATTTACACAGCATTTACCAATGAAAACGAGCAGGTTATATCTTAAAGAAAATCTATCCAGACGTCGGGAAACGTTCGGTGGATAAATTGAAATTTCACCGGCGCACCCTTTATGAAAGAAGCCTTCGACTAACTTTGCATGGACTATGCAGCTTTGAGATTGTTAAACTAAGCTTTGTACTTGAATTTACTTTTACCACGCTAATACGGTTATTCGCTTGAAGATAATTCTTACTGAAATTAAAACTCTGTAAGAAATTTTGTCTGAGAGCAAGGATTATGCTCAGACGTCACATATACAATCGAAAACCTCAAATGGGCTGATCATTGCATCATCATCATCATTATCAGCCGATGGACGTTCACTGCTGGACATAGGCCACTTGCAAAACGGTCTCGAGCCGCCAGCATCCAACGGTTTTCCACCCAGTTATTGTTGAGGACTTTGCGCTTGAATATATACTTACGATACAAAGTCCAGTTAGTGCCTGAAGACGAAAGTCTTTAAACAGAGAGCTCAAAGTCACTCAGCGAGCGACTCCCTGATAACGTAGCTTTTCATTGGTGTAAGAATTTTTCGAAAAGGTCTAGTATTTTTTTAGTGTATTTGCTACATACAAAAATACAAATATTTCATCTTAATGATAAGTAGATAGTGTAGTTCGATGAGTCAAAGTTCGAAGAGTCACAAGGTGCTGAAAGGGTGACCTCGCACCGGAAAGCGCAGTGTTGGTCGACCCCCACTATGTGGACCAAAGACATCAAACGTGTTGCTGGGAGCGGCTGGATGCTGGCTGCTCGAGACCGTTAGAGGTCTATATCCAACAGTGTACGACCATCGAGACTTATGGTTTCTATTTATTTCTATGAAATACCTTCTAGGCTATATAGAAAACTAACTGACGCCGCGCAGTTAATATTAATAATACATAGAATTTTTCAAATCGGACCAGTAGTTCCTGAGATTAGCGCGTTCAATCAAACAAACAAACAAAATCTTCAGCTTTATATATTAGTATAGTGGATATAGATTAAATAACAGGTGTCTCAAAACGGTGAAGGAAAAACATCGTGAGGAAACCTGCATACCTAAGAACTTTCTTAACTCTTTACGTGTGTGAAGTCTGCCAATCCGCTTTGGTGGACTATTGGCCTAACCTTTCTCATGCTAAGAGGAGACTCAAGCTCAGCAGTGAGCCGAATATGGGTTGATAATAATGATAATGACTTTACTTTGAGTAGCTATCAACAGAATGTATTTCATAGAAACACCCAGAAACCTGTAACGTCATGCAATACGTAGACACGCGACATCTGCTACTGTTATCTCCAGAGGTAGGGTAGGGTACGAGTAGAGTAGGGTAGGGTAGGTGTAGGGTAAGGTAGTGGTAGGAAAGGTAGGATTAGATATTCAAGCGGATGAAGTCGCGGGAGACTATTAACTATCTTATAAAACAGGTCAAACAGTCCAATTTGATCATAATATGGGACAGCTTGTATTAATATCTGTTGGACGAATTCATTTCGCTATCAACGCAGGCTATTACATCGGAACAAAGGGCCGCCGATCGGACGAACTTGCACAAAAGCTGGTTATAAATCCGTACAAAACAAAACCTCTAAATTAACAATGGGGACTTTAACGAACGTATTCCGCTAGATAAACAGGGGATTAATTATCCTTCACTACTATGAATCACAATGAACTTCATTAGCTGTTCCGTTGACGAGCAAGACGCAAGAGTATCACTGTTACGTACTTGTTTGTTGACAAGTAGGATACGAGTAAGTAGAGTGATCGTACTTTGTCAAGTAGATATTTCATCTGCAATACGTGAGAATGTCAATAACAATTTACACTATGTATCGGTTACATCCACAGATATAAGAGGTAACAGCGTTAGCTTTTAGCGTTGTCTGTTCTGTGGTTACAGCCCAAAATGCATTTTTTTTATTTTATTCTATCTTCTTCCCTTATTGGGGGTGGTATAATTTCTTGAATAATTTGAAAACTATTTATTTCAAAATTACAAAATAAATATATTTGTGGTTTTCTTACCAACTTGCTGTACCTAACTATTATATTTCTTTCATACCGGGGGCTATATATGTAACATCGATTCTTAAGGAGTAAACTCCAAAAATATCCAAAACCTGCAGCCAAAGTAGTACCTTATTGAAATGTAAGGCGTAACAAAATAACAATAGTCCATCTCTGTGAAATTTCTTAGATTTTTTTCTTATCGTTTCCTCAGAAAATAGCCTTTAATTTCAGTGATAAATTACAGTTTCCCTATCTAGTGGGGTAAGTGAGCGGGGCTAGGGAGGGGTAATAATGACGTCATCTGATGTAATTTACGCGGTGACTTGCACCGGGTGTTGTGCGAAGTCACCGCGCCGTGCAATCAGTTACGTAGTTGTTTGTAAGTGATAAAAGACTGGTGGGAACTGAGGGACTTTTTCGTCCCGGAGTGATCATTTTTTGGCCGCTATTCAATTTATGATCTGAGGAAAAGTAGAGGAAATTCTTTTTAATGTACTATGTTTTATATACCTCGTTGATTCAGTGGTTAGAGTGTGGCTTTGTAACATGGGGTTCTGGGATCGAGTCCTGGGATGGGCAGAGAAATGTGGGCAGTGAGCTTTTCTTTCTTCTAACAAAGGTGTACTATGCTCATAAGTCGTGATAGCCCAGTGGATATGACCTCTGCATTTGATTCGAAGGACGTTGGTTTGAATCAAGATCCGGGGCATGCACCTCCAACTTTTTAAATAAGTAAACTTTTTAGGAAATTAAACCACCAGCCAGACCTGGACCAACTAAGAAAATCTCAAT